>NC_141148.1:141459706-141689706 GCF_053477565.2 Lygodium microphyllum
GAAAAGGGGGCGGAGAATATATATATATATATATATATATATGTAAACATAAAGAGAGATTTACATATAGGAAAAATATAAAATTTACATACTTTAAGAGAGACTAAGGGGGGGGAAGAAAGTGAAAGAAGAAGAAGAAGAGAGTGAGAATATGTAGAGAGAATTATAGAGAGAAAAAAGATAAAATTTAAAAAGAGAGAGAATCAAAAATAGAGGAGAAAGAGAGAAGGAAGAGAGAGAGAGAGAGAGAAGAAAAGTGCAAAGAGAAGAAAAGGAGAGAGAGAAAAGAAAAAATTTAAAAAGAGAATGAAGAGAGAAATTGAGAAGAAGAAGGAGAAAAAGGAAAAAAGAGGAGAGGGAGAGAGAAGGAAAAGAGAGGAAAGAGAGGGGAGAATAAAAGGAGAGAGCGAGAGAGAAGAAAAGCGGGAAGAGAGAGAGAGAGAGAGAGAGAGAGAGAGAGAGAGAGAGAGAGAGAGAGAGAGAGAACCAGGAGAAAAGAAAAAATAAACAAAAATAGAAGGCAAAGGAAGAGAGAGAGAGAGAGAAATAGACATAGGGAATTTGGGGGAGAGAGAGATAGAGAGGAAAAAGAGGAGAGAGAAAGATGAGAAATGGATTGTTGACTGAAGTTGCCGTGTGATAGCATGACAACTTCGCTTGTCATTTCGAGGCAGCGAAGCTACCGCGAAGCAGCCTAGCGTTTTGTGCACGCAAAGTGCGCATGGAATGCTAGTATCTACTGTTGAAGCATGACAATTTGAAGCATAGTGGAAAGTCTAACATACATTTTCATCATTACAATAGGAGAGCAAGAATAGTGCCACACTCCAAGTCTCAAAGCACATGCATGGGAGATTTGATTTTCTTTTCCAAATGGTTTTGTAAGCTCCATGATGAAGAAGGGGATGGGAAAGCCAATTGCAATAATGAAACCCTCTAGAACCTATATCACTGAATAGACACTCTAATCTTGAGTGTAGAAAAACAAAGAGGGAATATTAAACTCCTCAAAAGTAGAAGAAATGAGTGGGAATGATCAAGTCTAGTAGTAGAAAATGTAATAATGAGGTGTTGGATGAATAAAAGAAATGTAGATCATTTCAATTTATGGTAGAAATCTTCGAGAAACTAACTACTGGAATGGGTGCAATTGCTAGGAAGGAAAATTTTGATGAACATATTGAGAATCCTTGCTTCCATCCTATATAGAGCAAGTTCAAATATTTGGAAGCAATTATATTGAGAATAACCACAACATTTTGAATCATGTGAAGATTCCAAAATATTCATATGAGTATTTTGTGAGAAAATCAATAATGTTGACATTCATGAATGGTGAAAGAGTAGAGAAAAATACTATATGACCATATTGAAAGTTGAAAAGCTTATGGGAATCCACAAAAGAAACTTAACATCAATTAGCCATTGTAAGTGAAGTTGGTGGTTTATTCCCTACATTTATGTGTTATAGATAAGATGGATGGAGAACCCACATCACTCAAATTGTCAAATACTTACTCATTTAGTTTTGGATGGATGAAAGAAGGGTATTCCCTAGCAAAAAAGATATTTATAGTAAAAGAATCATTAGATGATCATATGTAAAACATCCAGTCCCCCTTTTGCAGGAGCCTCAAGAAATTGATTTGTTTTGTACATGCCATTTTTTATTCGTGCTACAACTTGTTTTGGGTGTTTTGCACCATTTGGTAACTGTGCCATAGTACTAACAAGTTTTGAAAATTTTACTATACCAGTATTTAAGAATTCCAAATGTAATTTTTCTTTCGTATTTGTAAATGTTTTTGAAGTGTCATGTTCATGAATGGTGAAAGCAGGGGACCAAAGCACTAACATGAGTACATTGCAAGTTGTGGAGCTTAAAGGAATCAATAAAATAAACTTATATAAAGCCAAAGTACACTTAGAAGTGGTAAGTGAAGTTGATGGTTTATTCCCCAAATTTGACAAGGGTGACCCCCCAAGAAGAAAGATGTTCGTAGTAAAAGACTAGCGAGATGTCCAAATGTAAAATATCCAATCCACCTTCTAGAGGAGCATCAAGAAATTGATTTCTTTTTGTATATAACACTTTTTTTGTGCTATAACTCATTTTGATGTTTTGCATCAATTGCTAGTTATGTTGTAGTACTTAAAATTGGTGCAATATTTATTGATCTAGTCTGGAGACATGCGTGCGAAGATGTCCTGTAACTCCTCATCGGTCATCCCTCGACTCATCCTGAAAATGTCACCTACACAGACAAAAAAGGATGTTAGAATAATTAATTTAAATCATACAAAGCACAGTAATATAAATCATTAAAAAAATCTCACTTAAAATCATATCTTATGTACCCTTATAAGCGATTGGTCAACGAATTGAGTAAGTGGATGCTCCAAGTATGAAGTATCCTATGGTCCCATGTTAATCTCCTGACACAACTCTGCATACACTAGAAGGTCGATAGACATATCACCACAAAAGAATGAGTCTGCCTCGTTCTCAAAGAATTCTTGGACTCCTATATTTCCATAATTGTTAGCCGATGCTGGCTCCAAGCTTTCGACGGCCTCCACCCCTTACAATATGGACCCCTCTATTTGCATATTATCTTCATTATGCTCGGAACATCGCTTTGATCATATACTCTCGCACTTCGGGGAGTTGAAAGTATAACATACCACCATCGAGGTTGTCGAGGGTTTGGATAGAAGATTACCTATTCACAAACACGTACAAGAGAGTTCAAATCATTGTGACGTAAACCATGTCATAATACAATTAGCAAGCAAATGAGTCCATGCACCTGTTCACAATGGGCCGGCAACACAAAGGTGTCGCGCAAATCCGTCCATTTTTTTTCGAAATCTATTTCGAGAAATCCAGATGGACCTCATCGAATTGTTGCTCCAGCTCCTCCAAGTACCACTTTGAACCACTGCACATCGAATAGTATCATGGAGAAGCTACGGTACCTCTAAATATTTTTGTAGAACTTTAGAAAAAAATAATGGGATTCATACAAGGTAAGACTGATTACTTGGTTTATGTTAAGTGGACAAAGGATGGAGTAGTTGTGGTAGTAATCTTTGGGGATGATCTCATCATATGAGGACATATTGACTAAGAGTTACAATTGTGAAGGATGGATTATGCAAAGAGCTTGACATCAAGGATTTGGATTATCCATTGTATTTTGTAGACATTAAAGTGATTAACACTTTAGATAGTAGATGGCTTTTGCAAAGAGATAATATGCATTGGAGATTCTTGGGAAGTATGGTGGCTAGTTGCAAGCCAATTGATACTCCATTGGATCAAATACAATGTCCATGGATGATGGAAATTCCATTGATAATGTCACTATGTATTGAAAGATGGTTGGAAGTCTGATCTACTTGACAATCATTGGACCAAACTTGAGTTATGCAATTGGGATGATGGGCTAGTTTATATAGAAGCCATGCAAAGTTACACTTAGATGCAAATAGGAGGATCATGTGCAATGTGAAGGCCACCTTTAAACATGATCTTCAATATGGAAAGGAGCCTACACGAACCTTACTTGGATACATTGATGTAGGCTAGGATGGTAACATTATGGACACAAAAGAGCTCCAAATGGTTATGATTTCTCATTGGGTACAACCATGCTAAGTTGGAGAAGAAGAAAACAACCTATAATAGCTTTAACATTAGAATATTGTGGGATAGAAATAGTTGCATGTGAGGAAACATGTATGATATTCCTACTTTATGACATGGAGATTGATTTTGATGGGAGCATGATACTCTATTTTGACAATATAGGCAACATCATGTGGCTAGGAGCCTAGTTTAAGATCCAAGGATAAAAGGCATTAAAGTTACTAACATATCATAAAGAAGATAGTAGAAGGAGAAATGGAGTTACTCTTCATAACAACAAATGACCAAGTGGTAGATGTCATACCAAAATATTGGGTAAAGATAATTTCTACTACGTCAGAAGTGCTTTGGAAGTTCTTAATGTGCAAGCTCATACTAACTTTGAGGGGGGAGTGTTGATACATATGTATTAGTCTATTAGTTTGATATTATGTGTATATTTGTGAAATAATAACAAAGGAGGAGAGTGTGTTAAGGTTTTCTAGGAAAATTTAACATGAGATACATATCCCCTTCTGTATCTCAATGGTCTATATATGAGGTAAAGAAAGTAAGATATAAAAAATAAGAATGCAATTGAGCCCTCAATCTTTCCCATCTATTTTATATCGTTTTTATTTCAATTTGTTCACACCAATGTTAATATTATTATGATAGGAGTAAGAGAAATATATAATAACTCTTTATTTAGACTTGATTTATCCAAACATATCCCACTTACAGAGTGCTTGTTAAGAAAAATATCTATAAGACTCTCATGCACAAAATTGACCATAACTTTCAAACATGATTTTTAATCGAGATTTATCGAAAGCGAAGAATCATAGTTCAAAATTCAATCTCAAACTTTGCAAAATAGTCAAAGGAAAACTCCGTGTGAATGGTCTAAACTAATTTCTAAGTATACTCCTATTAGATTTCTATATTTTTTCAAGATCACTAGCCCACTAGATAGTGAATCAATTGCGACAAGACTTTACACAAATCTTTATTAGGTAGTATATTACATAAGAAATCCATTGAACATGCCCAAGAACCTTCTAAATGATATCATATTTCAAAAGAAATATAGTGATATCATTATTGTAAACTAGTCATACAAACCACAAAGGAACACAGGATGGAGCAGATGTAGAACAAACATTCCATGGCTACCTCAAGAACAAGAGATTATGATTTTTCTCCAATCATAAATACAAGAGTGGTTATCATGTGTACAACTTTTGATATGAAAGAATAAACAAGAACTAGCTAGGAGAAGAAAGGAATAGATTGATTGCCTATGTAGATATCATTGTATGAAACCAAGATGGCATGTAGAATAAGCTTGACAATAAGTAACAAGAAGGAAAATGCACTACCTCAACCAATGTCAATAGACTAGAAGCTATGCAAGGGAGAGAGACTAATTCAATCATCCATACTTATGTTTGAGGCATGTTGCAACTCCTAATCTATAGATTAAAAAAATTTAAGACTTCAATTTGTAATCCTTACTACTCATAGATTAGGCAACCCTTTTCTCTATGCTTGTTCACTTTATTCTTGTGGGTATTTGCTATTAGATATGTAATATCCCCACCCTCTCCATGTGTGAATCCATGGGTATGGAGAGGGGATGAAAGCAAAGGTCTAGAACCTCTAAAAAAGAAAAATAATCAAATTGGAGTCGCCATTTATATTGAATGGTGATTGCCTCAAATAAACTGACCATGGTTTTCATCACTGAGGACACAAATACATTGTCATCCTTGAAGGCATTAACGGATTGATCATCATCATCGTCCTCATCGTGGGTTGCCAAGTCAGACTCCTAGGAGACCATGAGTTTCTAAGTTTGACTCCTCATTATCATCATCATGGGCATGCCAAAAGATAACAAAGTGATTATCAACTCCACCTTAGCACTTATCAAAGCCCAATACTAACCACTCAATGATGAAAACAAGGTGGGATACTAATTGATTAATGGTAGCCTGAGATGGAGATTAAAGGCTATATAATAGCCCCTCCGTATTATTCCAAAGTTTGATCAATTATCCATTCTGCACACAAGATATAGAGAGATAGTGAGAGAAAGATTGTTAGAGATAAGGTGAGAGAGAGAGAAAGGTATAGAGAGAGGTACAAGGAAGGAGAAGAAGGTAAGAGACTTGGAATGTTGTGTGCTACTAGAATATGAGACTATCTCACTTTTTCATTGTATCACTTCAAAACTCCCAAAGAGTTACCAAGAGATAGAGGCACGATAACTAGCTAGCGCATCCAAGATCAATGAGTGCTCCAATTGTTGAGAAAATTTGAGCATGTGATGGCACCCAAGAGGAGCACTACTAGAGCTAGGTGGGAAGTCACAACAAGGACAAATGAAGCTCCCTCATCATTGACTAATATCTAGGTGCCATGTCTATTAAAGTTAATTTGTAGCTCCAATTAATTGATCCCTAAGTATTGAGATAAGAAAGGAAAGCAATTGATCTCTATTAGATTATTGAGGAATGAAGTGAGTATCTATAATTACTACAAGTTGATAACCCCCAATAATATATTCAAGACATATATGCAAAGACTATACAAAAGGGGATATTCATGGACCTTAGCTTCCAAAACAAATCCTTATTTAGCATGAAGCTTAGGAGGATTTCTAGATATCCATGATGGAATGGAAATTAAATTTTTCAAATTCTTTCTTGAGATGAAAACTAGGAGAACCCTACAAAAAAATAACCCTATAAACACTTGATTTATCTATTCACTTAAGAGATCAAAGTAAGGTGATTGATTGGAAAAGACTAGCCTTGTCCTTAGCTTGAATATTGTTGATACTTGCATTGATATGGATTAAAAGTAGCTATTGTCTATATCCTCAAGTTACTTAGAGGATATATTTTCATTATTGCAATGTCTTAAATGTTATTATACTTGACTTAGGAAAGATATATTTTCCAAGTTAACGATAGACTATTTGCCCTCTTTTGTATAAACCTTGAGAATCGCCTAAGGGAGAGTTGTACTTATCTCAAGGTTTTATCATATGAGGGTCTAATACATAGGTGGATCACCTCCATGACTACATTGTAGAAAAGATGATGATAAAGGAAAGATACCTGGGTAGCCACTAGATACATTGGTTGAAGGTCAACTAGTGTGAAGGCCACCATGGAATGTTGGCTCACTCCTATAGTAGCATACAAGTCGGAGAGGCTTTAGGCACCCCATACTGGGCCTATAATGGAGATAGAAAACTCCATGGCCTAACATCTTTGGACATTGGAAGACCCTATTCTAGATAAATGGTGCATATGGATTGTGTCCATGAGAGTTGGATGCAAGTATTTAGGTGCTTTGGATACAAGTCCCAGTGTAAGGGATAGAACATCGAACTGGCATTGTGCCTTAGAAAAAATATGGCTAGATCATTATTAATATTGTTTTCTAAATATTATTTTATCTTATCTTTGTATTTGTGTCAAAATTATGTAAACAAACCTTGTAATAACATGCTAATCAAAGAAGTCGTTTTTATACAAAATTAAATATGCTAAATAAATTAGACAACTAAGCAATCCTGTCATAAAGAAAAGTGAGTGAACAGATTCTTAACAGATCTGTTGGGTAATCTTAGTGAATTGAGAGTTTTCATTCAAAACTGTTAAACTTAGGAGATTTTAGGAAAGAGTTAGATGATGACTATCCTAGGAAATATCTTAGAGCCTTGCATGGTGTTATTTTAGCATTGGTATTTAAAGACTGTTTGTATCTAATCACCTATGTTTACTTTGTACACAATGGATGTACAATTATAGATTGTAGGTGGCAACTACTTATCATTATTACTTTATTCTTTATTATTTCTATGACGATAGAATAAGGAAAGGCAAGTCACACATTGTGATTGTTGGAGTTCTTATATACTGTATTGCTCTCTCTCTCTCTCTCTCTCTCTCATCCATAGCCATTAAGGGAGTTTTGAGGTCTCAAAAATGCCCTATAAGTGATCCTAGATAGAGAAAACATTTCAATAAGTAAAATCATTTTTTAGATTTTTAAAAACTTTTATATTCTGATAAGTAAATATCTTAAAATATTTTGATAAAGCATTGTCGTGATATTCTCATAGTCATATCAAATCTAGAAATCTAGGCTACCATAAAGGTGACAAAGATTGTCATAATGAAGATCTTAATCATCCTCATCAAAGTGAAAACTAATATTCAATTTGAATTTTCTTCAATGTTTGATTACTTCCCTCCATTCTCACTCTCTTCTTTGTTTCCTATCATTACCGGTTTCTTCTTTGTTTTCCTTCTTGTTTCTAATTCACATAGTTTTTCAATCCAATTTTCTAATCACATCATTAGCTATGGATCAATCATCCACAATGATCTCTCTAGCTGTAGTAAAAGACCTCTCTATCATCTTCATAATGAGTTGATAGTGAGTATGAACCAATAAGGAAGAGAATAAAATATATTACTATTACAGAGCCTACGAAACATATACTCAGGTTTGAAGGAAATAAGAATATTGATCTTTGGTTAGATGGCAAGCTATATCCCAGAGATCCTAGCAAAAATAGCACTATGCCTTTCTATAATAACTCTTCATTGATGAGGTTCATTGGTAATGGTTATAATGGGTTTCTAGGTTATAACTTTAACTTGGTTGCAAAAAATGATGTCCTCAGATTGGATAACCATCTTTTATCAACATATATCAATGAGTTGTTGTAGAAACTAAAGGGTTGTCATTAACAAAAGATTCATTCGTTGGAAAAACGCCTCAAATCTTATTAACAAAAGCAAACTATCTTAAGCCTTCAAAATCAACAAAAGACTCTTAAAAATTTGAGAGTCTCAAAGGAGGAGGAGGTAGTTATAGTAAAAGAATCCAAGCAGCAAGGCACATTTTTTTCACTTTAAAAATATTAAATATGACTTTGTCTTAAATTAACTGTATTGATTTGTGATGTTGATTTTGTTTAGGTCTCTTCTTCAACCAAATGCAAGTGAAAGAGATTCTTTAAAAGCATCTCAATCATATTATCATCTTCTTTTTTCACTAGTTTCAAAAGTTATTTTAGAGAAGAAGGAATTTAAAAAGGAAAAGAAACAATGCTTGGAGTCATTTATAAAGAATCATTCTTTGGATATTGAGTTAGGGCAGAAGGCACTAGATAGTATTAGTATCAATCAAGATGCTTATATGCAACTTTTTCAGTTTTTACTACACTCAAATATGAAGCAAGGATAGGTATGCAATTGCATACTTCCAAGGGCATCTGTGGATTGAACTATTAGACAGAGAGTGATTAACAAAGTGGTGGAGATTCTGGGTGAGCCTTTCCGCTTCAAGGGTAGGAAAAAGGAAGTTGTATTCAATGAATTTAACAATATTTTCCTTGACTTGCCAGCCCTACAATGTTTAATGATGGCATTCTATGACTTGTCACTAGAATAGGCACAAGGAGTGGCTAGATTTGTGGTTAAACTTGATGAAAGTGAGATTCTGAAATGCACAAAACTAGAGAGGGTCTCTATTATCTTTCTGAATAGAGCACTTTTCTCAAGTCACCGCAATCACTCAATGTCATCTAGTATTCAATATGAACACAACATCTCGTGGCTAGGAGCATTCAAAGTAGATACATAGGATTTTGATATATTGTATTGGGTTTTTCATTGAACACTAATACCTGATGTTATTAAGAGACAATAGGCTGGAGAAGAGCTATTTGTTGAAGGATTTGGGAACTATAAGATTGAATGGCACATAGCTGGTAACTTAAAGAAACTCAAATGTATGTACAATGTGTCAAAGAAAGCCAACTCCAAATATTCTTGCCTATATTACATGCCCCTAGTAGTCATAGAGTTGAAGTCAAGCAATTGGAATAGGGCTTCCTCTAAGCACAACAAGGAACCACAATTTAAGCCACAGTCTTAGATATTTCTTTAGTGAATGCCCATATATGTACACTCCATGCACTTTGCAAGATAATTGAAAAGCTTGTTCATCCTTATATATGATTTGCATGGAAGCTAAAGCCATTATCATCTAGAACAAATGCTATAACAAATATTGAAAGAGTCTTATCTACAATTGGTACGCATGATGGTAATGTTGTTATTAAACCAGATTTTCAAAAGTCTAAGGATGGAAATTGTGTCCCCAAAAAGTCATCTATTGGTGGAGTGAAGGCTAGAAGGTTCCTATGCTTTCATGGGAGACTTGGTAAAATAAACTCTAGGAATGGTGGCTCAACTATTAGATACAATCAATGGAAGTCCTTACATAATGCAACTAAGAATCATGCTAATAATGGACAAGCTCAAAATAGGAAAGTCAATGTTTGGGAAACACTAGACAAAGTATTCTTTTATTGTAATAAAATTGAATGGAATGATGATGATCTCAAATACTTTAAAAACCAATTAAGCCTTTTTAAAAAGGCAATGATAGAAGCTTGGGGTAATCAACACTTCACTCACTATATGGTAAGAATTTTGCATATGTGTGTCTCTTTATTGTCTAACTCATATAAGGTTTTTTTATTGAATTTATTTATTTATTGACTATACAGCATATTTTATACAACCATGTTGTATATTTTATCAAGAAATATGGATCTCTATCTATTTGGTCAACCCAAGGTATGGAAACATCACATTATTAAGCAAGAACAAAATACTTTAGACACACAAGACATGGAGGTGAAAGATACAAAGCAAATAGTTTATTAGAGGTCTTCCAATGGTTCTATAGACAAATTTGACACAAATTCAAACTCAAAGACACAAGCACATCATATAATACATCATCTTTGGCAAGTGTTATTCAAACTATCACACCCAAAGAAGAAAACAAGGATATTTAAACTCTTTATAAATCAAAGATTTTTAGAATGGTTACAAACTAGACAAAGAGATGGGTATCAAGAAACCATTGACATCTTTTAGTCTAACTATGTTTGCAAAAGAGTCTCTAGTTTTAAGCAATTCACTAGGTCCTCAAGAGGAATCTTTTGTTTCATCCCACTCAATGATACCTCTACATTTCAAGAAATCTTGTTTCCTATAACCAAAGAGAAGGAGCTTGAAATTCTTGGCATCTCCTACATGGGAGAGCCAATAAGAGCCAATAACTCCTAAGTATCCTGCTCTAGATCCACTATATCTAGGCATGAAGCCAAAAACTCACAACTTCTTTCTTCTCCACCAAAATTATCTTATCTGATCCTCCGTTGAAAACTTGGGATCCAATCACCTTGGAGATAGCTTTCAAAGCTATCATTGGCAAGCTTGGAGAGCTTGACAACCTGCTATGATAAATTGCAACTATTTAATTATTTAAGCTTCCAATATAATGACCAAGGCCTTGACTTTTGCCAAGCTTCAATGGCCTTGAGCCCTTGGCTCTTCCAATAAAGTTGTTTACATCTTCAATTTCTATCTGTACAATAAACCACAACAGTGTAAGATGCCAATAGATAAATATCCAGTAATATTTGCCTATAATGCATAACATAGTCTAATACTAACCACAATGGATATATTAGAATTATCTTCCATACCTTAGGATTTTCATCTTCTTTAAGAAGACTATCATTATAAATATTTATTGAACTTTTTGGTTTCTCCTCTAATGGAGACTTCAATTTCTCTTCATCCCCATGTTATCAATACCAAGTCTCTACTGAATTTGTAAGAACTCTTCCTTTGTAGGTAGCCTCTCCTTTTCATATTCCACAATCTAATTAATACATGAATACAAGGCTATAGAGTTGTCTTGAAAATTCTCTCCCTCAACATCAATACTTGCTAGCAATTCATGTTCATAACCTATAAAATTCTTATCATTTTGACCCTGTACTGCAAGGATTGCTAAGCAATAATCTTCTTTGAGATAAAAAAGGTGTTGAATATCATTTAACAATGCATATCTCTTTTTGTTGATAAGATAAGTGGAAAATGTTAGACACATTCAAGAGGACCTTTCAATCTCTACACTCAACTCTATCTCCTTTTTTTCCACTTTTGTAATATCCTCACATTTAAAATAAAGTAACATCAAATCCCTACACTAGTTGGTTCTCAATTTCCTCCTGAAATATTTTCCCCTTGTCTTTAACCTCTTTATCTTTGCTTGCAATATTCTATGTCTTCTTCTCTTATATTGTATCTAAAGAAAAACTATTCATATTGAAGATATAGAAGAAATCCAACATCCTTATGTACAAGAAGACATTGATGCTGATTTAGATGAAAAGGGCAATCTGCTTCCCACTTCTTAAATTCCTCATCAATAAGGCTAAACCTTGTTTGCAAAATTATTCTAACATCATTGGTAGCTTCCATTACATCACACTGTAATGGAAAAATCTCTCAATCTCTAGGCCTTGTACATGTCTATCGTAAAACTCCCTATAATCTTTCATTTTGTCTTTAAGATCCTTCAAAAGAACTTGAAAATCAAAGGGAACATTGAGCATATCTTTAATGTAAACAAATCTGGATGAATTTCCAGTTGCATGGAGGAAATCAAAGAGCTTCTCATCATAGGTATCCTCCAAATACTCTACCTCGGTTCCCTCTAGAGAAATCTTCCTCTTTTAGTCATCTTGATTACCCCACAGTACCAAATTCTAAAAACAACAAGACAAGTTTAGAAATACAAAGTACCACTCCACATTTTCTCAAATCAAAAAAATCAATTTAAATTTGTTTAAGATAATGCACATAGAACATCAAAACCATATCATTTTACATATGTACAAGATCAAAGCAAGATTGCTAGAAAAAAATTGACAATCCCTTCATACCATTTTTAGCTTTTTGATATTTTGTGATGCACTCACTCTTGGCTTTGAAATTTACCATTTTGACATAAGACATGGTCATTAAGGAAACTTGAGCAAGGCTTCAATGTTCTCTTCCTCCTCTTAGACCAACAAACACAGAACAATGAGCCACAATGACACTTTATTTCATTCATCTCGCATGTCTAAATTCATATATCATACTTCACATTTGCAAATGCTTGCATAACATATCATACATGTTAAAATTTATTTTCATTACAACTCATAATTGGACAAAATGAAACATCAATGCCTGTGTCTGTTGCTTGGTTCAGTTGGTGTTTGCTAGCAAGCATGAAATTTTGTGTTTCATCAGGCATAATTAATTTTAGTTGGAAGACTTTTGAAAGGCGATAATGAAGGTTAGAAAGCCTTTGCATATTGATACTATCGCATTTCATAAGAAAATGAATCGCTTCAGAAGAAAAATAACAGATTTAATCATTTTGAAAGCCTAAAAATAGCTCATTCAACTATTTTTCAAAGCCTATAGAAAAAAGTGACAAATAGGAGTTTGTTACCTAAGAAATGTTTTGCTTCCTAAGAATAAATGGGTTTTGTTAGAAGTATGCATACTTTTTTGGCTTGCGATGCACAAAAGATATGGTTGTGGAAGAGAAAACAAAATGCATACAAGAAAAATTTACACAAACACGAGCCTGAGTTCGTGTATATATTTGTCAAGGGTCACCATGCGTTTATTCAGAAAGGTACCATGCACTAATTTAGAAGAGAACTGAAAAAGAAAAGGCTAAAAATTCTCTTTTTCACCCAAAAAGAAGTGCCATAAAGGTGCCATCATGCTCGAAAACATTAGTGACACATTGCACAAGTTTTGAGGAAACAACTATCTACTCAATGCACATGTCAAGTAAATTGCATATTATAAAATCCATATATGTAAAGAAAGGCCCTTTTAAAACCAATTTTTGACACAAAAGCATTTTTTTGAAGACTAAGCTCTTTTCTTACTCTCAAACACTAGCACAAGGCAACTTCATCATCACAACTCAAAATTCTCTAGTCAACCACCACACAGGGTAAGATTTCATCACCCAGCATACAACATGCTAAATTCTTAGAAATGTAATTTTTTTTTAAAATATTGGTTAGCTCAATAGCGATGTTATTTCCCAAATTTCTACCAAATTGTTTTTCAAAAATTTCTTCGAATCAGTCCGAAATTTCCCCAAAAAAATTTGACGTATGAAATGCGATAAGCCTTAGCTCTCCCCCATGTAGAGTACCCAGTTTGTGTTTCATACGTTAGGAGGGGCTACACTGTTTGATGGAGATTCAAGCTGAAATGTTAGGACAACTATCATCAATCATTAAAAATTTAGTTTCATCATTTGGAAAAACAACTCTATTGACAAATAGTGAATATAGAATTGACGTGGGAATGAAGCTATTTTACTAGTGTTAGTTTACCACTAAGTGCTTGCAAATGACATCATATCAAAGATTTGGAGGTCTTTGGCCCAATCTTGCACTACTTTACAACAACTAATTTAAATAGCCTAATTTGATATGGTCTAGTTGTTTTTGCACTTCTAGCTAAGATTGATTTGGGTAACTAAATATATCCGTATCACCATGCTTATGTGTTCAAGGAACCAAAAATTTAAAAAATCTTGTCTAGCCTAATAGTGATATCATTTTTCGAAATGCTAACAAAGTTATTTTTGAAAATTTCTCCGAATCTATTTGAATTCGACCAAATTTTCTCCAATTTTTTTTTATGTATGACACGTGAAAAGGCATAGGTCTACCTCATGTAGAGAGTACCTAATTCACGTTTCATACGTTGAGGGCTGCACTACTTGATGGAGATTCGTTGAAATGCTAGGACAATTACCATAAATTATTACAACTTAGTTTCATCATTTGGAAAAATAACTCCATTGACAAATAGTGAATATATAATCGACATGGGAATGAGGCTATTGTAATGGTATTAGTTTACCACTTTAGTGATTACAAATGACATTATATCAAAGATTTGGAGATCTCTCCTAATTTTGAGTTTTCTTTTAATGTTATATAGAGATTTCAAATGGCTAGAACTAAGACTGCTACAAGAAAGCAAAAAGTTGATCCTAGAGGCCTTGCTTCAAATTTCCATTAGTCCTCCAAGCCTTCCAATTTGCAAGGAAATCAAAGCCAAGGAGAAAATTTTCACAGCATGTTAGATACTTGAAGGAGATTAGAAATGCAATGAAGGCTCTAGATAATGCAATTCTAAAATTGCATTTTCAAAGGCTTGTCAGAGAAATTTGTGACAAGCATAGTCTTGATAGTTTTAGATGGACAAGGGCAACTCTCAATTGCATTCAGGAGGTTGTAGAAAATTTTTAATTGAGTTTTTTCAAGATTCCTATATTTGTGCTACTCATGCACATATGATTACACTTATGGACAAATACATGATAATTATTAGAAGGTTGAGATATAGGTTTTCAAAGATCCTTGAGCCAGTCCCTCTTTTTTTTATGTGAATACTTTCAATATTTTAAATGTGCCTCCATATAGAAAAAAGAAAGGTGATCCAAATCCTAAGATTGAATATGTCACCCATGAAAAGGACACAAGACTACATGAGAAAGAGAAAAAGACCACAAAAGAGTAGGTAAATAAATGGAGTATAAAAGGAAGAAGGCAAAAGAAAAAGAAACAAAACAACTCCCATCTTTTGAAGAAGAGCTATCTACCCTTCTTGAAAAGGGCTGATCCTGAGGGCTTCAATGTCTGTTGATTTTTACCTGGTGATATTAACAAAAGATTTGATATGGTATTTTTGGACTCTGATTGTGTTCGAATCCTCAAAAATAAAATGAGAGAAGTAAATGACTCTATTCTTCTTGCTAGGATGAGATATAATATACCCAAATTTATTTTTACTCTCACTATATTTTTCTAGCAATAGGCTTTCATCTTTATGCTCACTATCTCCATTCCTTTGCTATGTATGTAATGCATGAGCTCCCCTTTGATATACAACAAAAAATTGAGGTTCTTAATCCATTTATCTCATACTATATGAGGAGTGAGCTTGATGCAAGTGCATTTGATTATTCGTTCAATCTAATTCAACTTTGAAACTTTGGAGGTTCTTCTAATTCTATACAATGAAAAGTAAGTAATTTGATATTCTGTTAGATTTTATGAGATTTTGTTTTGCTAAATTATTGAAATATGATTGTTTTTAGTTCTCATTAGAGCCTAATTGGAATAGACTATGTGGAGAGGCAATGTTTCCTCATCAATTATATGAAAGGAAGCTATGGAAATGCGAAGTTGTAAGTTATATAATCCAAGGTCTCCTTGATTTTTTTTTTGCAAGTATTCTAAATATTTTGATATTCTTTGCAATACTTTAAGTTTTATTATCTCTTTGGTACAAAGCTGTAAAAATTTTGATTGAAGTGCTAGAGAAAAAGCCTCCTATGCCTTCTAATTTACTTGCAACAATGCAATATAGATGAGTTGCAGTAAGGTCTTGATTTGAATTATTGGAACATAATAGGAAAATTTATTCTATAAACTACCATAAACAAGTTTCATAGTTTTACTTTATATTGTTAGTTGCAATATCCTCATTAGATGATAGTCACTCTTGTGTTGGAGAGTAATTGCAAATGTTAGAAAATTGGTTAAGTTTATTTATCTTAATGATGATAAACTTATAAAGATAATGTGAAATATACTAAACATTGCAAAATAGTCCATTGATGAGAATAATATAGTCCATTGTAAAAAATAACAATGAACTAAAAATCTTTTCTTACAAATGTATGACAATTTACAAGGGATTGCTATACAAGTGAGTATGTTTCATATATAAGAGCAAAGGTCATGAAGTACATAATAGTCAATTGTATGCAATCAAAAATAATGGACAATAGTAGGGGCTTGGATAATGAAGGAGATGAGGTGCATGTAATTGTAGGTAAGTGAAGCTATTCCTTCAACACCCAAGGCAACCAAAGCATCAAAGAAAGGCAAAGGGACTCCTAGAAATGATGTACCTTCTCATAATAAAAGTTCTCAAAAAAGAAAGTAGCTTTGTCTCATTACTTGTAAGTCCTTGTGTGTATAAGTCATGGAGATGACTGACAAAAATTTGACACAAAATTTGTAAGTATATTTTATATTGATAGTAAAGAGATCTTTTCTTTCATATCCTTCCATTGTATATTCTTTTCTCTCCTCATTGATATTTGCAAAAAATATGTTACACATGTTTATTAATCAAGAAGTGAAATAAGATATACACCTAAATGGATATAATATGATATAAAAACTTACTTGTTTGTTATTAAGTTGAAACATGTAAAGGAGTGGGGATAGACGGGTAGGAAATGGGTTAGCATGGGAATACCCAGTTATATTGACAGGGTATATAAGGTGTTGAGAGACCCAATTAGGGCATCAGTTTTATCAATAATCAAGTCTCTTTTCTCCTTCCTTCCAGCTTTCATGGCTTCCTTCCTCTTTCTCTCTATTTTCATGTCTTTCTCTCTCTTGTGCTAGTCTTTCTCTCTCTTCTTTCATCTTCTTCCTCTTTCTCTCTCCTCTCTGCAGTCTCTCCCTTCTCTCCTTCTCTCTCCTAGGTCTCCTTCATTACAGTTGGTATCAGAGCTTAGTTTTTAGATCCTTCCTTTCTCTCTCCTTCTTTTAGATTTAGTTCTCTCTTCAGTCTCAAGAAACCCTAATTTTCTTAGATACACCAGGACAAGTATAACATTGAAAACAACAGGAGTCAGGGAGTACTATAGAGATGGCAGCTTTCTTGGGAGTTTGAAAAGAGGTCTTCTCTTTCTTCCTTGTAAGCTCCCTTTTGGAGTTTCCATGGAGTACCAAGCCAAGATCATTTCGTATCTCTTAGATCTTGCTCCTCCCTTGCAAACGGGTGTTGCCATGACTTTCTTCACTTCATCTTGAGCATTTGGAGCACCTGACTGCCACCCCATATCCTGCCGAAGCCCCAGGGCTTCCTTTGTAATTTCCTGCAAACTTCCGCCCCACCAGCACCATCCCACTAGCATCTATGAATTGGTGGTCGTGGCTGATCATCATCCTCTGAGGCAGCATTTCCAGTTTCTTTGGCTGATTCATCCACATCATCACAAATGCTCGTGTGCGATCGTGCATATGCACTTCCTATGCTATCTAGTGTTTCCGCTTGTTCTGTGTGTTGCCAGACAATGAGATGTGGAATGTGCTAAGCCTCTCTTTCTTGAGGCCTTGTATCCAAGTCACCTGACTCAGATATGCGACTCAGATGTGCTGTTCTTGACAATGGTGCACTCTTCAGCATTTTGGAAGTCTGATTCTGGCTTGAAGGATCAAATCCATGTGCTTGGGATAGGAGAGCCAAGTTTGGTATTGAATCATCCAACTCAGAGATTTCAAGTCCAAATGCACCTGCAAGACACTGAGTAGCAACCAATACTGCTTCGGGATCAACATCAGGAGCAAGTTCCACTGTGTTGAGAAAATGCAGAAAAGAATGCACGACTCGTCTCATGAGCCATGAGCTTATGTGGGATAACTCCTATGCTAACTAGCCACTCGAGCTCCCTTTTGCCCTTGGAATCACTCCGCAAGTGATGCATGCCTTCCATTATCAACTGTGACCTATGCACTAGTTGAGGGTGTGAAGGTTCCAAGAAGATGGATACTCAGGCTTCGAGGTCTGTGTCACTCCCATGCACACAGAGATCATCATCCGTGCCACCAGGACTCAGAATGTTCTCAGTAAGAAAGGACAAAGAATCAGAGAACTGATTTCTGTAGTTCAGAAGAGGTTCAATTTCCCTGAAGGAACTATGGAGCTTTATGCTGAGAAGGTAAAAAACCATGGGCTTTGTGCGATTGCCCAAGCTGAGTCGTTGCGGTACAAGCTTTTGGGTGGTCTTGCCATTCAAAGGGCTTGCTATGGAGTTTTGAGATTCATTATGGAAAGTGGTGCTAAGGGCTGTGATGTCATTGTCAGTGGCAAACTCAGAGATCAAAGAGCTAAGTTCATGAAGTTTAAGGATGGGTACATGATTGCATCTGGTCACCTAGTTAATCTCTACATTGATTCTGCTATTCTGTAGTTCAGAAGAGGTTCAATTTCCCTGAAGAAACTATGGAGCTTTATGCTAAGAAGGTCAACAACCGTAGGCTTTGTGCGATTGCCCAAGCTGAGTCGTTGCGGTACAAGCTTTTGGGTGGTCTTGCCGTTCGAAGGGCCTGCTATGGAGTTTTGAGATTCATTATGGAAAGTGGTGCCAAGGGCTATGATGTCATTGTTAGTGGCAAACTCAGAGCTCAAAGAGCTAAGTCCATGAAGTTTAAGGATGGGTACATGATTGCATCTGGTCACCCAATTAATCTCTACATTGATTCTGTTGTTCGCCATGTTTTACTTAGACAGGGAGTGCTAGGTATCAAGGTTAAGATTATGTTGGATTGGGATTCAAAGGGAAAACAATGGCTTGCTATTCCTTTGCCTGACAATGTAACTATTCACACTCCAGAAGAAGAAGAAGAAGTTTGTGAAGAATGAATCAAAGCAGAGGAGAGCATAGCAGAGGGAGTGACCCTCCTGTAACAAAGAACCTAGACCCTCAAGAATGTGAAGGCATGCCTTGTGACTAGCAGAGGTACCACCAGACCCTTTTTTTTTCTTGCCTCCTAGGCCTTGCTCTGAAGGCTGATACTCCTCCACAACCATGAAAGCCATGGCAACAGGATCTGCTGCACACTTTAATGCAGAATGCAACTCTTTGCGCAGTGCATTCACATCCTTTTTATGCTTTACAAGGTAGTCTCGCAGACCAAGGGACATTAACTTTCATGTCCTTGAGTTCTGTGCCTTCATCTTTCCTCTCTGTTTTAGCATTCCAGTCTCATTTTTCTCTTGGTGATACAATGCAAAGGAAAATATCCTCACATGTTTATGGAACTCCCAGTGTGCTACATCTTGCTCCATGGCAACTGCATAGTTGAGGACTCAAAAATAGAGAATTGGCTCAATTCTGATATGGGGATATGGATGCTATGGATGCGGTATGGTTATGCCTTAGAGATTATATCATAATTGCAAAGGATACTGACACATTGACTTTTCTTGGCAATGACACTTATGGTGGCACTCATATGCTCATGCTAACATTGAGATGTCGATGAACTTGTATATGTTGGCAATTATGTATCCCTATTTTGCAGTGATGCTTATGTGGTCATGAGATGATCATATTTGACAAGTTTATGCTCTAGTGGCAATGTATTAGCCCTAATCAGCAAGGATTTGGTTCATATTGGCAATGGTTCCCGCGCACAGTGATGCGTGGAAGTTGCAAAGTATTGCAGGGATGCAGACTTAGGGAACTGTTGATAAAATTCAATTACAACAAAGCCTTCTTATGTGATTGAGAGTAGAACCCATAGCTCGATTCGAAGAGGGCTTCATCCCCTTCGATCTGAGCCAAAAATATTCCCATTCAACCCTAAGGTTTGGGAGATACGCCCCATTTTGTGCTCAGAGGTACTGTGGGACAGGCAGCAGTCCTACACAGTCAGCCCCCACAAAAGTCAATTACAGCAAAGCCCTGATCATTTACTGTTAGAGATATTTTTACTCGTAGAGGGGATCGAGGGCTTTAATTTGAATTAAAAAATTTGGCTATCAGAGCTTCGTAGATCAAGATATTGTCATTTCTGTAACAAGGGGTCTAGTGGACTGCACTTGGGATGGCAGGCCACAAGGGTAAAGCAAAGGCCAAGAGGACTTCCAGTGTGAAATAAGGGACTCACGTGCCTCAATTAATGATCCTACCTCAACCCAAGATGATCATGAAGACATGTTTGAAGACGGTGCCCCCAAGATGGACCACTTCTCTATGCTCAACTATACTCTATGCCAACATGAGACCCGTCATGCCGACCGACATCGAGAGTTGGAACAATGCCATAGGGAGATGGAAACCTGCCAAGATCAGTGTCATTTCGAGATGATGACCAAGATGGACTTACTCATCAAGCGCATGGGCGCTCTCATCCCCTCCATCGCCCCCTCCTCAGCTCATCCCAAGGAGCATGTCCCTCCCCGTGAGGCCAACTCCCCTCCTACCTTGGAGACCGGGCGTAACCCACAAGGTTTTGGTGGCACCCATGGCCTTCCCCATAGCACCTATGAGTTGGGTGAGCCCCCTATGCGACATGATGAACCCATTCTCCCATCACCCGTGACAAACCCTTCTAGCCCATCCTTGGGACAGCAGCTCCCCCATAGTGGAAGCTATATGCAAAGGAAAAATGGAAATTTTGGGCAGCATAATATGCAGGGTGCACATGGGCAGCATGCATATGGCAGTTTTGGGCAGCAAGGACCCAATGTTTAGTTTGGTTTGCATGTATTGCATGGGCAGCATGAAAATTTTGGGCAGCAAGGCCCCAATGCAGGTGCACATGGGCAGCATGGGAATTTTGGACATCAAGGCCCTAATAATTAGTTTGGTCCACATATAATGCATGGGCAGCATGGCACCCATGGACATTTTGGACAGCAAGGCATGTATGGGAATTCTCATGGACATTATGAGTAACATGACCATTGGCATGGGTTCAATGTGCAAAGGCAAGTGCATGCACCTACTTATAGTCAACATGCATATGATAAGTGTGAATATTTTGAGCAGCATGCATCTGATGACTATATATGTTCTTATGAACTACATTCTGGTCACATACATGGACAACCATCTAGACAACATTATGTACATGGACAACATCATGCAAATGTATATGAGTATGTACATGGGGAGAAACATCATTATCAACAATGGAGTGCTCGATATCATCAGCCACTTGATTATTACTATAAGCAACATGCGCATCCTTATGAGCCACATGATACTTCTCAAGAACGATGCCATGATGAGAGCATCTCACTGCCACAGGCTCATGAGTAGATGCCCCATCAGCCCAAGGCCCTTATCTTTGAATGCCCAGTAATAGCCATGCATGTGAAACTCATGGACATGAAATGCCTAGGGATTGATGCATTGAATGCTGTATTGATTGCAACCTCATCTGCTCCAGTCCGATTTGACCTAGTGGTTCCCAATGAGTTTATGGACAAGTCAATGCATGCTACCGTATGGGTCGGTAAGGATCTTGTGCCACCATCAGTGCTTCACGATGACACCATGAATTACATCTATGATACAACGGATGCATTGGATCACAATTATCCTTTTGACCATGGTGGTAGTATGGTGACCCATGCTTGTATGGATGACCCTTGTGCTCTTGATGCTTATTATGGAGGTTATCCATTTGATCCCGGGGAATGGAATGGTCTTGGAAAAGCCCTATGCTGATCAGCATTTTACTAATGCAGTTCTTTCCCTACTCCAAGGATGCAATTTTCATTGAGCAGTAGCTAAATTTGCCCCAGTCTGAAATGCAGACAACTTACAGACAGCATACTATTTCAGAACAGTTTTTACCCAGCATCAATGACAGTCAAGTGTCACCTATATGGCTTGAAAGTGTGCTTCATAAGCTTCATTTTGACATGTCACACGCCTCAATCGAAGCTGCCCATAGGAAGTTATGACCAGTTTTCTCCAACAGGCCTGTTCTGGACAACATGTTGTCCACTGTTTGTTAGCCCCTAATTGTCAAGAATTGGAGGCCAAACTCATATGCTATCAACTTGCACATGTCATATACATCATATACACAATTCTATGCCCCAATTCCACATGAGATTGTACTTCCCCATACCTATATTCTCCTTTGTAATGCTGAGCAGAGTAGTACTCTACAACCCCCCCTCTTTTTTCGTTGTGAACCATAAGTCCTCTTTTTGTTTTTGAGGGCAAAAACCTTTGGGGTCGGGATGGAATGTAAAAGAGTGGGGATAGACGGGTAGGACACGGGTTAGCATGGGAATACCCAGTTATATTGACAGGGTATATAAGGTGTTGAGAGACCCAATTAGGGCATTAGTTTTATCAATAATCAAGTCTCTTTTCTCCTTCCTTCCAGCTTTCATGGCTTCCCTCCTCTTTCTCTCTATTTTCATGTCTTTCTCTCTCTTCTGCTAGTCTTTCTCTCTCTTCTTCTTTCATCTTCTTCCTCTTTCTCTCTCCTCTTTGTAGTCTCTCTCTTCTCTCCTTCTCTCTCCTAGGTCTCCTTCATTACAAAACACAAATGAGTATGGTAGTTCAATATCTTCATTATGTGAATCCATCCTCACTTGATATAGCATGCATGATGATTTAACCTTTAGGATTACAATAATGCCCTCATTGAACCAAATATCAAGATCCACTATAAGATCTTTGCTAAAATTATCAAGATTTTGGTCTAAAGTAACATACTACCACACCAACATAAAGCCATCTACTATAATAAAAGCTAAGGATGAAATTTTGAGTAGCAATCATATATTTATAAGCTATAGAGTCTTGATCTATCTTACATATAAATTTTCCTTCTGTCCTAGTGTCCCATTCCTCATCAACAAATTGTATAAAATGATCATATGTTAGCCTCTTCACCACTGAAAGCATAGCCTTTGATCTTATTATCTCAGCATTAGAAAAGAAGTCAAAAAATATATTATTAGGGATGAACAAAGTAACTTTACTTAGCCTAGTTGAGATATTAGGTTTTAATGCTCTTTGTATCTCAAAAAATATTTTACATATATAGCCCTCACTAGTCGGTAGACTTGGCAAAGGCCACTCAAAGCTTGAAAAATCTAGCGAAGGAAGGGAGGATATTGATCCCCATCGACTATGTTGCATGGGGACAATATAAGAATGGTCATAAAAGAATATTCCATTCTCTACAAGCTCTGTCTTCTTTCTATCTCTGTATATCTCTTCTCCAATCAAACCATGCATGAAATCAATAACCTCAACAATAGACTCAACTAATTGCCATTCCTTAATATTAGAGGGATAGGCATCTGCAAGACAAACAATCAAATGTTATAATGGAAAACTTTAAGCCAAGTTCAAGAAAAGAAAGACTTTAAGAATCAAATTCTTATAGTTTGATCTATGCATTAGAAGATTTGAAGTTCCAGGTTCCAATATAGCTCTCTATGCATAAACATATGTTGCATCAATACTTCTTTTATGTTGTTATTATTTACTTCAAGCTTGAAGCCTGCTACATGGTGATCCAATTACCTTTGTTGATGATAGTAGAAACCCATCTTCTATCTTTTTGGAACGAGTTAAACACTAATATGGATGTGATTTGGGAGCTTGGACACTTTTTTGAAGGTCAAATTTTTGTATCCATAGCGCGTGCGCACGCACGCACGCACGCACACACACACACACACACACACACACACACACACACACACACACACAAGACTAGGCTACCACAAAGGAGAGAAAAACATGAGAAGGATTAAAAAAAAGGAGGGATAAAAATAAGTGCCAAGCTTTTTACTAATTCAAATTTAGATTAAAACAATCATTATCATTAATCCATAATATCATTAAAATCAAAGTGGTCGAGACTGTATGTCATTAATGCAAAGAATGTCATGATCATGAATATAAGAGGTTAAAAATAGATATTGATAATACAAATTTATAATATTATATATATATATATATATATATATATCTTTTTGTAAAATAAATTTTCACACGCACACACACACACACACACTCACTCTCTCTCACTCTCTCTCCTAAAAGGCATTTTCGAGACCTCAAAACTCCCCTAATGTCTTGCTTTTTCTTGTGCTCTTACTCTTGCTTAGCCCTTCTACCTTTCAATTAGTATTAGATTAGGCATTCAAGGATCTTTATCAACATTCACTCCAGCTTGGGAAGAGAGATTCATTCTCAACTTTCATGATGCACCGAATCAGTGTGCCTGTGCTAGAGAACGTAGCAGCTCATACCCTGCATGAAGTCGACTGGAACGCCTATGTGCGCAAAACTATCAATCAGGCGGCTAAAGCACTGGCTTTAGGAAGCATACCCATAGGAGAAGAGTCTCCAGCTTCTAGGGCCACAAAAAGAAAGAAGGCCTTGTCCAAGGCCTCATTCATCACCTATGGAAGTATTTTAACTGCGCTCATCCAAAAGGTAGTGAAAGAGACGCAGGATGCAGAATAAGGGGAAGGAGAAACACCCGACAGGTCACCCCCTCATCAGGACCAAGAGAGGTCCAGTGAGACAGGACTGAGACTGATAAGGAAGGACAGGGGCAAGAAGAACAATCAAGCAAAAAGTAGGTCACGCAACCCAAGAAGAAGACAGCGCAGAAGAAAAAGAACCCAGATGAAGGCCGTAAGAAGGAGAAAGAGGATTTGGAAAAAGCAAAAAGACAATCCCTCAAGGAGGCCGAGGAGAGGGAGAAGAAGAGGAAACATGAAGAGGAAGAAACAACAGAACAAGTCAAGAGGGCTAAAAAGGCGTCAAAATAGGAGGCTGAGAAAAGAAAAAGAGAAGAGCAGGAGGAAAAGGAGAAACTAGAGGAAGAGTACAGGAAGGCCGAAAAAGAAAGGCAAAGAAGAGCTGCGGAGGAGGAAGAGGAACTAAGAAGGAAGTAGGAGGAGGACTTGGCCGATGCCACACACCGGTCCATTGAGCAACAATGCAGGGCTGATGATCCAGGAGCCTGGAGCCAACTGAGGGAAGAAGTCCCTACTCTAGCACGCAGGTACCAGAAGTCGCGCCGCCTGCTGTGTTGGAAGACAAAGGTAAGACCCTCCTCCATCCTATCCCCACCCTTATGGCACCCTTCATCGAACCAAATATCCTCACCCCTAGCATCTCCACCAGCATGGAGGTTTCCAACTTTGTGGCTTGGATATAATATTTTATCAGTAAAGAAATTGCCTAGGGAAAGAGCACAGAAACCACGGCCACGGGGCAAAAGAGGCCAACCGCAGATGCTGAGTCGAGACATGTTCAGAAGCGTTCGAGAGTGGAGGCCTCGACCACCCCAACCCACACAACAATGACGCCACCAGCCAGTTACGACGAGTACGTCGCTGAGCTGCTCTCCCAATTGGAGAGGGAAAAGGAGGAAAAGAGAATGGCTGGCTGAGTTGGTGGCGGAAAAGGAGTGAGTAGCCGCCTTCCAGCTTGAGAAAACCCGCACAATAGCTATGCAACAACAACAAATCTTTGACCTCAAGCAGAAATTAAAGGCCAAGGAAGACATGGAAGAAAGCTACACATAGTGGCTCAAGGAGGAAAATCAAGAACTAGTGTAGATGCAGTGGGAATACAAGCTCCTCTTGATGCAACATGGGGAATTGGAGGCGAAAACTACCAACATCGAGCAAATGATAGAGGAACTAAATGCCAAAGAGGAGAAGAGAAGAGAAGAGAGAAGACCCCTACTCTGTGGGACATGGAGGAAGTAGAGTTTTGGCAAGACAAGGTGTTCGAAATACCACATATTGTACAGGGCTACAACTACCAATCTCTTTGGAGGAGGCAAGTGTACAATATTAGCATGCTCGCCTGGATGGTGTTTTGCAATACCCTACCCTATGAGAGGAATGACCCCACATTCATGGCGTATCCTCGTAGGGTAGGAGTGGATTTTGTTTCCATCCTCCATGGGAGGCATGATTTCCCCATCATCTACAACTCCAACACCACCTCCTTCGAGCATGCCCTCCTTTTTGACTTAGGGAGCCTAAATGATTCCATGACGCGCTTTCTCGTGGACTTCTCCTCCTGCCCCGATCCCGCCTTTATAACTACCTGTAATTACCTTAGGCTACTTAAGCTATTACTCAAGCAGGACCCGACCTCACAAGAGCATGTCTTGCCTCCCCTCTTTTTTGACCCCAACACCATTGACAGTTGCGCCATGGCATGCCTAATGATGAGAGCTAGCCTTCTTCCCTCCTTTTGCCTAGCTCTTCTAGAGAATATGAACGATAGCCAGTTTACTAGGTGCAACCATCCCTTCCTCTCCACCACCTCCCTCCATATCCGCATGAATCTCAAAGGGTACATGCAAAGCCATCAATTTTTTAGCAAGTCCATCTGACCCCCTTCTCCGCCTCAATCAGACAAGGAAGATTAGGTACAGGCTGTTGTTCTACCAGTGTAGTGAAAAAAAGAAAAAGGCGCGCAAGCAGATCCTTACGCATGGAATAACCAAAACAACTCACTTATACAAGCATGCAGCACCACATAAAGTACAATCATCGCACCTAGGGGTCCTCAAGTTAGGCGTGCCCAGTGGCTTCGGT
Organism: Lygodium microphyllum; assembly: GCF_053477565.2. Lineage (NCBI taxonomy): Eukaryota > Viridiplantae > Streptophyta > Polypodiopsida > Schizaeales > Lygodiaceae > Lygodium > Lygodium microphyllum. The sequence continues at coordinate 141,486,473 of NC_141148.1, forward strand.
CGGCCGGCTCCGCTACTAAACCCCTAGCCCTTTTTGCTCCCCCACTTCATGCTTAGGGCCCATCAAGGGCAAGACATACCTAGGGATGCCACTCGCCTATGGTTAGACCTGTCATCCTAACCTACTTGCATTGCACCTCTGGCACGAATGGGTCCCCCAAGTGTGGGATATCACCAGGCTACCCTGTGGTTAAACCCAACTCCCCATTCCACTAGCTACTTGCATTGCACCTCTGGCACGAATGGGTCCCCCAAGTGTGGGATATCACCAAGCTACCCTGTGGTTAAACCCAACTCCCCATTCCACCAGCATGAGCACAATGCATTATACACTACGATAGACACCCCCCTCCTTAGGTGGAGTACCACACCCTATCCTTCCAAGCATCACCAACGCGCCCAACCACCGACTTCGAAGGCCCCCGTCAACCACTCGCTATCCGTTACTTCTCCAACCAACCTTACTACCACGCTTCCACGAGCACCCGAGTCTACACGTTGCCTTGCCCTCACATGACTACTTCGCCAACTGCCTCTTAAAACACCAAGAGTCGACAAGAGTGCCATGGGACTAGCACTCGTCTCGGAGGGGGCTAATGTTAACCCCAAGCCGAGAAGGCGGAAGGATGAATGAAAAATCAGAAACAAGATGGAAAAGGAGCAAGGACACGTAGGTGGTCTCCAAAGCTAAGCCGGGGCCAAAAGCATAGTTTTAAATAAAAGGTGCCTTAGAAACTCCAAAAACTCTTGTAAAAGAGCACCAGGCTTCCTCCTGTGCCACCTGTAAAAGAATAGTCGAATATAGGCCTAGGGCATGACGCAAAAAGATGGAATTAGAAAAAGAGACCTTGCCGCCGGTCATGTAAAAAAGGATGGGTGCCCATGGGGTTTTAGGGTTTGTATATATAAAGTTCAAAAAGTGAATGGAAGCTCATTCTTTGGTGTGTGCCCAACAAGAGCTCTTCTCTTCTTCTCCTCTCCTTGCTTGTGTGTGATTTTGAGAGAGGGAGTGATTGTGAGTGTGAGGGAGTGAGTGGGTGGGAGTCAGGGATCAAGGGGGTGAAGCTCATCACCATTTCCTATTCTCTTCTCTTCTCTTTCCTTCTCTTGTGCACGAGGCTATGACGGTTGAAGCTTGGAGATGGAGGAGGCTTGAGCATGCTCAAGCTAGCATCTAGGATCGTGGAGCTACCGGAGTGCGCAAGAGAGGAGGAAACTCATATCGGCATCAAGGTAAGCTCACTACACTCGTAGGATCGAGGGCACACCAGCTATGTGAGAGGTAGCCAATAGAGCTCGTTTGGAACACTTGAACAATAAGCGGTTCGTGGGTCTTGACGGTTGAGCGAAAGCTCCCACAACTCTCCCAACCTTGTCTTGACCTTTCCCAACCCTTCCACAAGCCCCAATTAGCTTGGGCCAGATTGAAGACCTGTAAAAAATTCGTTTTTTACTTCATCCCTCCCTTGGCACTCATTGGCAGCTTGTCCTTGGGGCATTTAAGTTTGACCCAATGTTCATAAATATAGTTAATATGTTGTTCAAGAATTCTTTGTCTTCTATCTACATCAATGTTGCAATTACTAGACCTTTCTCACTAAGGATATCCATTAGGTATGGGTGCGCTTATGGCACCTCTCCTCTTTGCCCTAGTCTTACTAACCTAATGTTGTGCAAAATTGACATGAAAATTCAAGCTTGTGTGATCAAATTTGTTTCTCTACCAAATGGCAATAAAATGTCCACAATTCTTTGTTGATGACAATGACTCACTTATTGTAGTAGCTAAGAAAAATTCTACAAATGCTCTACTTCATATCTACATAGATTTTGTTGAACTATCTGATTCAGGGATTAATTCATCTTTAAAAAAATTATTTTCCTTTCATGGGGGGAACCCCCATTAGTGGATCTATGGTTATGGTTTTCAAGTCATCAAACTTGGAGAAATTGTTAGATATACTGGGGCCCCAATTGGTATTGGCATTACAATTAAGGAAAGGTTTGTGTGGTTTTGCTGGCAAACTCAAGGGCAAGATTAGCAAGCGGCTTTGGTCCCCATGTTTTGTGGTAGAGGGTCATCATGATGATGTGTCATATGCTAGAAGGTGCAAAAGTTGTCTACATGAAGAGAATATCATTTGCAACTGTGACCCCTCACCAAATCTTAAACACATCCTCCAACTATGAAAAACAAGGTTTGAATATACATCATTGGTGGATAAAACTTTTTCTAAAACCAACCCACCAATATTATATTTCATTTCTAAATTTGAAGTTTCTATTTTATTTAATCTATGTCTATTAGTCTGAAATAAATCCACCTCATGTCTAAAAGGTCCATTAGGTGAGCTTTGTTGTCACAACTAAAAGGGTGATCACGAGTGAGAGTGAGCAAGAAGCATAAACAAAAGCAAGAGAGCAATGGCTATGGAGATTTAAACTCAAGAGATCAAGGCTGCTATGTGGGAACTCTAATAGTCACAATGTGTGATCTACCTTCCCTTTGTTATTCCATAGTAAAGAATAAAGAATAAACATGATAATGATTGGCAATTGCCACTTGCAATGTACATGTATGTGGGCATTAAGTACAATATTAATATAGGTGGCTAGGCGTAGGTGACATTTAACCCCCAACCTCCCACTTAAATGCGAATGTGCCTAGAGTGCGAAGAAGAAGGCAGCATATGAATACAACTCAATGAGAAAAGGTGTTATCTCATCCTATGTCCGTCATCTTCATAAGAAAGGCATAACATTCCACTGGGAGACTTTTAATGAGTAGATCAACATGATTCTCATTTGTCAAGATCTTAACAATGTTTATCTACTTGTCCTCAATCACCTCTCTAAGCAAGTGATAATGGATCTCAATGTCATTGGCCTTCACATGAAAGGCCTAATTATGTACTAATTAGATGGCCCTCATAGACTCCAAATGAAGTGTGGGAGTCGTAGAATTGACACCAAGATCTACAACCAGATGGCCTAATCATAGGGCCTCCTTGCAAGCCTTTGTGGTGGTTGCAATATTCTCAATCTTGGTAGTAGACATGGCAATGCATTTATGCACCCTAGATATCCAAGAAACATCATCTCCAACAAAGATGAAGGCATATCTAGAGGTTCATTCCCCACTATCTACATGTCTTGTATACTCTGAGTTAGTGTAGCCCATGACTCCAATATTGTAGCCACCATAGCAAAAGCACAAGTCTGCAATTCCTTTAGCATATCTCAGGATACCCTTCATAGCAATCCAATGTCTCTTACCAAGTATCACCATATAATTGTCCACAACTCCCCTGTAAATGGTATGTCAAGCCTAGTGGCTATCAAGGCATGCCTCAAGCTACCCACCATAGAGGCATATGAAATCTTGGCCATCTCAAACCTCTCATCATTTGATTGGGGACAATCTACCTGATTGACCTTCACATGAAGAGGTAAAAAGGTGCCAATGGGCTTACCACTCTACACATGGAACTGCTCAAGTACCATGTGGATGTACTCCTTTTGTGATAGGTAGAGGAGTCCCTTAGAGTGGTTGTGTATAATAAATATACCAAGTATATAAGAAGCATGCCCCATGTCCTTCATCTAAAATCTCTTCTTGAGCCGAGTCTTCAAAGCATCCATCTCATCATGAATACTCCTAACAATCATCATATCATCAACATATAATAGCAAAATGATAAGGCTACCATCACATGCCTTCTTCTTGTAAAGACATGAATCCATAGTACTAAAATAGGATTTTGAATTCATATCAAATTTATGACACCATTCCCTAGGTGCCTATCTAAGCCCAAAAAAACTTGTTTTTTTCAACTTGTATACCAGGTGTTTCCTACAGCCTAGAGTGCTCCCTTTTATGTGACCTTGCATTGCAATTGGTTTTATAATTACTGTACTATTTCTAGTTTAGTACACAAAGGAGATCATCATGTATGTAATATTTTTGGCATTGGTGATGTATGTTTGTAGTTTCATAAGGAGTTTTTCCTTTCTTCTCGATGATGTATGTCATGTATCGGCTCTGACCAAAAGCCCTTGTCTCTGTAGGACAGTTGGATGATGCAGGGTATCATGTTTCTTTTGGTGATCTGTATGAAAAATCACTCTTGACAACCTCATTTTTGGTAGAGGTTCCAAGTTTGGTAGTCTTTTTTTCTTTTACTGGTCTCTAGATCCAGTGATCATGTATTGGTTATTATTGATCTTCCTCATGTATCACTATGGCGTCACTGCCTTGGCTATATGTCACTCAAAGGAATGAAAATTTTGGCATGTTTGCAAGATCTCCCACCCTTGGATTATTCATGTTTTGATTCTTGTAATCATTGTTTATATGGAAAGTAGACATGTACAACTCATAAGAGATTCTACATACATGGGTGAGCCACTGGCTTTTATTCACTTTGATGTTTGTACTCCCATGTCCTATCAATTCTTAGGTGATGCTAAGTACTTTATTATGTTTATTGATAATTGAAAGGAGAGAAGGATCAAAGCTTGCTTGGAAGAGCTATGGTGGGAGAGCAAGAGCAAGAAAGAGAGAGAGACCAAATGGGAACTCCAATAGTCACAATGTGTGACCGAGCCTTCCTTTATTCAAAATGTCACTCAAAGAATAAAGAATAAAGTGGCGGTGACGAGCGCCAGCCACTGCATTGTGCAATGGCGGGTACTGTCAGTATGGTAATACACGGGCGGCTAGACAAAAGTGCCTTTACCCCCAACAACCTCCCACTTAAAGGTGAATCATCCCTAGTGAGGAGTGAAAAAGAAAAAGAAAAGACATTACAATGTACACATGTACAACAGGATGAGGAAAAACATCATCTCATTCAATGCCCATCAATCTCCTGAGAAAGGCAAAGTGTTCAATAGTGAGGCTTTTCGTGAGCAGATCTGTAGGATTTTTGTCAGTGGTTCGTTAACAAACGAGACCTCAGCTTGCTAACTAGTTACACGAAGGATCCTCTTCGTGGCCAACTTCTTAGAGGGACTATGACCATCTAGGCCATGGAAGTTTGAGGCAATAACAAGTTTGTGATGCCCTTAGATGTTCTGGGCCGCACGTATGCTACACTAATGAATTCAATGAGTTTACTACCTGGGCCGAGAGGTCTAGGTAATCTTTTGAAATTTCATCGTGATGGGGATATATCATTGCAATTATTGATCTTCAACGAGGAATTCCTAGTAAGCATGAGTCATGAGCTCGCCTTGACTATGTCCCTGCCCTTTGTACACACCGCCCATTGCTCCTACCGCTTGAATGGTCTGGTTTAGGGTTTAGGGTTTAGGGTTTAGGGAGATCTTGATATGGTCAACAGACCTACCCTTCACGACCCCATGTATGAAGTGATACCTCACCTCAATGTATTTCGTCTTTGCAAGGAAGACCAAACTCTTGGCTAGCTCAATAGCACTCATAGAATCTGAATGCAACATAGGTACATAATCAATCCCAAGGTCATGAACCGAATGGCCCAACCATATGGCCTCCTTGCGAGCCTCAGTGGCTGCAACATACTCGGCCTCAGTTGTTGGTAGAGAGAGCCGTACACTTCTGAACCCTAGACATCCAAGAGACATCACTTCTAGAGGTGAATATATGAAGTGGACTTCCTACTATCTGCATGTCCTGCATAATCGGAGTCTGTGTACCCCACAACTCCAGTATCCTGGCTGCCATAGCAAATACACATATCTCCTGTGCATTTCATGTATCTCATGATACCCTTCAATGTCAAGATTGTGGGAGAGAAGGAAGGAGTCTCACTTGTAGCTTTCTTGCTTGCACAATGGGGGAATACACACAAAGGTGGAGGCTGAAAACAGTTTTCCTCTTCTTAGTTGTGTAAGCCAAAAGAACTCTAGTACAAAGAAATAGAAGAACCCTATATATGGGTCTCAAAACCAAACTCAACTAACTAAGGTGGCATACTAACTGAGCCACAAACTAGAGTAGATAAGGATAGCTGTCATGTAGCTATTATTCATGGGCGGTGTACCAACCGCATCTGCAACTAACACGTCGGTGACATAAATGCACAACGATCACCCTGGCATATCACGAGTGGAGCTCGATATCTCAACACTCCCCCTCGAGCTCAATCCCAATTCCTGCACACCAAGCAGGTCTCTGAACTTGCGTAGCTTCTCTGCGCCCAATGCCTTCGTAAATATGTCAGCTACCTGATCCTCTGTGCTGACATAAACTAGATCAATAAGACCTAGTAAAACCCTCTCCCGCACATAGTGATAATGCACCTCAATGTGCTTTGTTCTAGCATGATAGACTGGGTTATTTGCCAAGTGTATACTGCCCATGTTGTCACAATAAATGACAACTGGCCCATCTATAGGCTGATGCATATCATAAAGTAGCTTATGCAACCAAGCTACCTCACATGCAGCCATTGCTGCACCCCTGTACTCGGCCTCTGTGCTCGACAAGGCAACTGTAGGCTGTTTCTTGCTGCTCCAAGTGACTGCAGCACTCCCAAAAGAGAACACATATCCACTGGTAGATCGTCTATCAGAAATACTACCAGCCCAATCAGCATCAGTGTATCCATGCAGCTGTATCTGAACCCCAGTCTGATAAAATAGTCCATACTACAATGTGGACTTCACATACCTGAGTATGCGTCTAGCCGCATCCAAATGCGGTTTCCTTGGAGCCTGCATAAACTGACTTACCAATCCAACAGCATCGCTCAAATCTGGCCTGGTAATAGTCATATAAATCAAACTTCCTACTATGCGTCTGTACATAGTAGGGTCTTCCAGAAGCTCACCTGCATCTGTGCTCAGCTTCACATTCTGCTCCAAAGGAACTGAAATAGGCTTACAGCCTGTCATCCTATATTTGGACAGCATGTCCAATCCATACTGCCTCTGCAAGAGTCGTATCCCACTTGGTGATCTAATCACCTCAATGCCCAAGAAATAACGCAGCTCTCCTAAATCCTTCATCTCAAACTTCTGCTTCAATAGCATTTTCACATGAAGGATATCTTCATCACTGTCACCTGTCATAATCAAATCATCAACATAAATGACAAGTAGCATAATACCTTTCTCTGTTTTTCTCACATAAAGTGAGAAATCTGCCTTGGAAATCTGAAAGCCAATAGTGACAAGATACTGTCCTATCTTGTCAGACCATGCTCTAGGTGCTTGCTTCAAGCCATACAAGGCTTTCTTCAACTTGCAAACAAACTCAGGATGAACATCATGCACATAACCTGGTGGTTGCTCCATATAGACCTCTTCTTGGAAATCACCATGCAAGAAGGCATTCTTTACATCCATCTGATGTAAAGACCGTCCCTTTGATGCAGCCATAGCAATGACTGCTCTTACGGTTGCCATCCTTGCAACCGGATTGAATGTTTCTTCATAGTCAATGCCATATGTTTGTGCATACCCCTTGACTACTAATCTTGCCTTGTATCTGTTCACAGAACCATCTGCATTGTGCTTCACCTTATAAACCCACTTACAGCCAATTGCATTCTTACCTTTAGGCAAAGGTACCAATTCCCATGTAGCATTTGCTTCCAAGGCATCCATTTCTTCATCCATGGCTTTCTCCCATTTTTCTTTTTCTATGGCTTGCTCAAAAGAAGTGGGTTCTGGTTCCTGTATCACTTTGACCATATATGCATAGTGAATGGCTGTAAATCTATTATATTTTAGCCTATCCACAGGATACCTAGCTCTCGTAGACCTGCGCAAAATAGGTTCACTCCCAGGTGCTCTCAAAACATCCCTGGTCTTCCTTAGTCCAGGTGTAACAATAGAAGGAATACCCAACTCATCATCAATGCTCTGTTCAGAGCCACTGGATTCACCATCCACATAAGAGTAACCTGCATTCACATCAAACATGGGCTGATCTACCTTCTCTTTTCCTTTTCGTGAAACCTGCATACCAGTATCTGCATTGCTTTGAGGAGATTCTCCTGATCTCAATCTGCCTGTTCATGGCGAAGAATGTGAACCACTGCTAGAGGACACTCCAGGTCCACTAATATCTTGTGACTGTTGCTATGAATTCTGTGCAGCATTACCATTTTGTGCATCTACATTATCAATCACATTTACTGGTTTATACCAGCTACTCATCTCATCAAAAACAACATCTTTGCTCACTGTAAACTTACAAGTAGAAGGGCTATAGCATCTATACCCTTTTTGCTGCAGAGAGTAACCAATAAAGATGCACTTCTCAGCTTTTGGATCCAACTTGGATCTCAACTCATCTAGCACATGTACATAGGCAATGCAACCAAAAATTTTCAAATGAGAAATATCTGGTTTCCTACCAATATACCTCTCCTCTGGAGTCATCCCATGTATTGCTGCAGTGGGAGTCATGTTCATTATATAGACTGCTGTAGCAACTGCTTTAGTCCAGTAAAAATCTGGCAAGTCTTTTTCGTTGAGCATGGCACGAGATACCTCTCCAATATGCCTGTTTTTCCTTTCTGCAATTCCATTTTGTTGTGGGGTATGACTGCATGAATATTGCTGCTTTATGCCATGCTCCTGCAGGAACCTTGCAAACTCATTTGAGAGATACTCTCCCCCTCCATCTGACCTTAGGCATTTTATTTGCAGGCCTGTTTTTTTTTCAACCATAGCTTTAAGAGTTTTGAAATGCCCAAAAACTTCACTTTTCTTTTTCATAAAATACACCCAAACTTTTCTGCTATAGTCATCAATAAAAGTGACAAAATAATGACAGCCTCCAAGAGATGCAGCTTTAGTAGTCCACACATCAGAGTAGATTAATTCCAATGGCTTCTCACTCTCTTGAACATGTCTAGGAAATGGTTTCCTTGCCTGTTTTCCAAATTGACAGGCTTCACATACCTTATGCATTTCTGCAACCTTGAATTTAGGCAATCCTGCAACAATATTTTGGGCCTGCATTGATTTAAGTCGCTGTACATTAACATGACCAATGTGTTTATGCCAGATATCAATATCTGCAACTACACCGGTCCCATGTGCAAACATTGCTGCACTCAATTCAGACATGTCTGCATCCAACGTAAACATTCTGCCCTTCTTCTTTCCTTTTGCTATCAAGCGATCTTTATTTTTCATATCCTCAACAAAGCATCCATGAGGATTAAATCTGACCTGTAAGCCTTGCTCAACCATTTGACCAACAGAAACCAAATTCTTGGTGATATTCGGGACATGAAATACATCGGACAAGTATTTCTCTTTCCCATCCTGCATAGACAAAGGAAATTTTCCAATCTGCACAATAGGATGTGCAGTATCATCACCAGTCTCCACAAATCCTGGTTTTTCCATTTTCCTTGCATCCTCCATCCATTCTGCATGACCTGTCATGTGGTTTGATGCACCTGAGTCAACATACCACACATCGTTGCTTTCTTCTGCGCTTGTCACAGAATTGTTCATGTGCTGCACCATAAACAAATGCTCATTTCTGTCATCACCTTGTCTACTAGAAGATGCATAATTCCCTTGTTGCAATTTTCCATTCATGATGTCATTCTGCTTTTTATAGCAGTCTTTAGCCATATGACCCATTTTACCACAGTAGTAGCATTCAACATTGCTGTTTGCATTTTGGTCTCTTTGCCATCCACCACGACCTCTTTGGCTCCCCCTGCCTCTAGAGTTACCACGTCCTCCTCCATAGGACTGGTTTTCTTGAGTTTGCTGCATATTTTGATTTCTACCACGGCCTCCAAATCGGCCCCCTCTACCTCTGCCTCTACCTCTTCCAGCATTTGAGTAGAAGACAGCTTCTTTTGAAGTTCCTCCTGAAGAAGATGCACCACCATTTCTCTGCTCCTCAGAAATTAGAAGAGCAATCAACTCCTCAAAATCAGGAAATCTTTCACAGACGGAAATGGATGTTCGAAACTATGCATAATCCTTTCCTAGACCATTCAAGGTCACAAAAACTAAATCATCATCTTCCACTGGCGACCCAATGGAAGCAAGTGCATCTACAATCTTCTTCACCTTCATGTGGTAGTCATTGATGCTCATATTTTCTCTTTGCACATTATGCAACTCTTGCTTGAGCTGCATTTTCCTGGCTTGCGTATTTGTGCTATACATTTTTGACAAAGTATCCCATGCCTCCTTTGGCATACTTGCATCCTGAATATGCACAATCATAGAGTCTGAAATGCTGATAGACAGCCAATACATAACTTTCCTGGCTCTCTCATGCCATGCTTTGAATGCCTGCATTTGCTGTTGATTGGGAACATCAGGAAGAACTTGTTCTTCTTCATTTCCTGCAACAAATTCCCAATATCCTTTTCCCATAAGGAAATTCGTCATTCTAAACTTCCATGCTTGGAAGTTGTTCTTGTCAAGCTTTTCAGTTACAATCTGTGAAAGAGAATCAAACGCCATTACAGAATACTGCAAAAAAAATTCTATCACTGCAGACAACACAGCTTCAGCCTCACAAGGGCAAATCTGCAAAACTGATGAAAGTGGTATTTAACCACACAGTCACTTCCTAGTGACGATTTTTCATCAGCAGGCAACAGGGATGATTCTGTAACTCCTAATGTCTCTGCGCACAGGCATACGATGCAATTTCTACAGTAACTTTTCACCGACCTGTAGAATAGCGGTTGCACAGCATACAACTAGGCCTTTTCTTGAGTGTGTGCAGAAAACTTTCGCCTCCAAAACAGGCCCTGAAATGGCCTCAGATAAAAAAAACAGGGTCGCCAAGGGCTAAAGCCCTGTCCCGCAGCATATACTGCCCTCTTGCTTCACCGCGAAGGGCGTCTCAACCTGAGACAATGCACTCTTGCAATTTCCGGTTGTGCTACCTGTAGAGATCTGCTTCCAAAATAGAAAATGAAAGCAACACTGCTCCTCTTACCAGAACACCGCGAGCTTGGCTTGCTTTCTTGAGCTTCTTACCACGAACAAGGCTCTGATACCATGTCAAGATTGTGGGAGAGAAGGAAGGAGTCTCACTTGTAGCTTTCTTGCTTGCACAATGGGGGAATACACACAAAGGTGGAGGCTGAAAACAGTTCTCCTCTTCTTAGTTGTGTAAGCCAAAAGAACTCTAGTACAAAGAAATAGAAGAACCCTATATATGGGTCTCAAAACCAAACTCAACTAACTAAGGTGGCATACTAACTGAGCCACAAACTAGAGTAGATAAGGATAGCTGTCATGTAGCTATTATTCATGGGCGGTGTACCAACCGCATCTACAACTAACACGTCGGTGATATAAATGCACAACGGTCACCCTGGCATATCACGAGTGGAGCTCGATATCTTAACATTCAAGGCATTCCAATGTTTCTTGCTAGGTGTAGCCATATAGCGTGCCTTAACACCAACTACAAAGGCAATATCTGGATGAGTGGCTATCATGGCACACATCAAACTGCCCACAGTTGATGCATAAGAGATCTTGCCCATCTCGATCCTCTACTCATCTATCTGTGGACGTCTATCTACGGACAATCAGCCTATGAGACCTTCACATAAGAAGATAATGGACAACCAATAGGCTTCACGTCTTGTATGCAAAAACACTCAAGGACTTTATGAATGTACTCCCTCTATGAGAGGTAGAGTAGTCCATGATGCCCATCGCACTTAATGCACATACCAAGAATGTGAGAGGCATGTCCCAAATCCTTCATCTCAAAGCTCTTCTTCAGCTGAGATTTAAGAGCATCCAGCTCATCATGAGCTCTCCTTGCTATCATCATATCATCGACATAAAGTACCAAAACATGCAATGAGCCATCATGGGCTGTCTTCGTGTAAAGACACAGATCCATAGCACTCTTGCTGTAGCCCTATGACTGCATAAAGGCATCAAACTTATGCTACCACTCCATAGGTGCCTACTTCAAGCCATAAAGAATTTTCTTCAACTTGCACACTAGGTGCTCCCTGCCAGGTTCTGCAAAGCCCTTGGGCTGCTCCATGTAAATCTCATCATGCAAATCCCCATGCAAGAATGCAGTCTTGATATCCATCTGATACATGTCCAAGTCAAGCTGCACGACTAAGGCCAAAACCAAGTATAGGTCATCTTGACCACAAGAGAAAAGACTTCATCAAAGTTAACTCCATGCTCCTATTTAAAACCCTTAGTAACAAGTCTTGCCTTATAAGCCAGCTTGGCATTCCCAAGGGTACTTTTCAGCTTGTACACATGTTTGCATGGCAAATCCTTCTTGCCGTTAGGCAATGCAACCAAATCCCAAGTCATATTCTTATGCAAGGAGTCCATCTCAGACTGCATAGCCCTCTCCTAGGAGTGGCTATCACCCCTATGCATAGCCTCATCATAGGTGAGAGGCTCTCCTGCATCTATAACCAAGACATAATGCATCGAGGGCTCAAATCGATTAGGCGGACGTCTAGCTCTAGTAGGCCGTCTCACTGCAAGCTCTACTAGATATCTAGCATCCTATCCAACACCCTAGCCATGTGTACCAGCTGCTCTGTAGGCTGTCCAACTAGCTGTGCAGGAGCACGTGACTCCTTGAATATAACCCTGTGTATCTCTACCATCTTCTCAGGTGCCTGTGCATCTTTTCTTCATGGAAGACTACATCATGGCTATGGATGACTTTCCGCGCCTGTGAATCCCAGAGGTGGTAACCCATCTCGCCTACATCTCCATAGCCAAGAAAAATGTATTTGACACTCTTAGGATCCAACCTAATCCGCTTGTCCGTGGGCACATGGCAGAATGCCTCACATCCAAAGACACGTAGATGCGCATAAGATGGAGGTTTCCCAATCCATACCTCCTCTGCAACCTAGAAATCCAAACCACTGGAAGGTGATCTATTGATGACATGCATAGTTGTATTGATTGCCTCAGCCCAAAAGCTCTGTGGTAGGCCTGCATGGCTAAGCATACTGTGTACATGCTCCTAGATCGTTCTATTCATCCATTCAGCCAAACCATTCTGGGGTGGGGTATAGGGGGCGATCAACTAACGCTTAGTATCCCTTTCATCACATATCTGATCAAAGGCACATGACACATATTCTCCCCCATTGTCAGTCCTAAGGCATTTCAGTCTATGCCCAGTCTAGTTCTCAACCAATGCAAGCCATCTCTGAAACATAGTCAAGACATTTGACTTAAGCTTAATGGGATAAGCCCAGACTTTACGTGAAAAAACATCAATAGATGTCACAAAATACTTTGCACCACCCATAGACTGATAGGGCATAGGCCCATAGACATCCGAATGTAACAATGCCAAGGACTCACTCATGCGTATCTTACCAAACTTCTTATGTGTATTCCTAGTTTGTCTGCCATAAAGAAAATGCTCACATGAATCAAAACATGCATAGTCAAGGGGCAGTAAGTATTCCAAACCAAAAAGCATTTTCATTCCCTTCAAGGACATATGGCCAAAACGAGCATGCCAAAGAGATACATGTGGGATGGAACTGACTGACAAAACATGGTCAACAGAGGACCCATCAACTACAAGAGGATAGAGGCTTCCAACCTTGGCACCTCTAGCAAGCACAAGTCTACCACGGGTGATCTTCCAGGAAGAATCCCCAAATGAAACATGAAACCCAGCATCATCAAGCTGCCCTGTAGGCATAAGACTACGTATAAGCACAGGTGCATGACGCACATCCTATAACAAACAGTAGAGAACTATAGCCGTACATCCCCAATGCCAACAATAGAAAGTGATCTATCATCACCCAAGCGAACTAAACCAGAGATAGTGCGGTAGGAATGGAACTACTCACGGCATGGTGTAACATGAAATGAAGCACCAGAATCCAAAAGCCAACAATGCGCATACATAGAGTGAACCTCAGTCAATAGTGTAGCAGCAGAGAACTGTAGCCGTACATCCCCAATGCCAACAATAGAAAGTGGTCTATCATCACCCAAGTGAACTAAACCAGAGATAGTGTGGTAGGAATGGAACTACTCACGGCATGGTGTAATATGAAATGAAGCACCAGAATCCAAAAGTCAACAATGTGCATACATAGAGTGAACCTCAGTCAATAGTGTAGTATCACAAGAACTAGCTGCAAGTATGTACTCCCCATTGGAGTCATTAGTTTACATGGCATTTATCTCCTCAATTTTCACACTAAATTTCACAAGCATAATGCTGCAATCAGAGGACTTTTCCTATACTTTGTCTTTCCCCTTCTGTTTAACATTTCTCCCATGAGACTTGTTGCGCGACTTAGACCTAGACTTCTGCCTCTCTACTACGTCCATTCTTTCCATTACCATCTCTGCCTCTAACAGTCAAAGCATGCGACACACGAGAGGCATCCAAGTTATTACGGTTGATCTCTTCCTGAAGAAGAGCACTCTCTATATTAAACAAGTTCAAAATAGTAGCAAGAGCACATAGGGCAGTGTGGAATACATCCCATGACTCACTCAGAGTCCCAAGCAAAAACAATAGAGTAACCTCATCATTGTAGATAATACCCTACAAAGTCATATTCTCCTTCATGCGCAGGTCCATAAGTTGCTTCAACCAATACATCTGACTTGCTAGACTTTTCTTGTCATAGAGGTTCTTAATTTTATCCCAAAGTTGCCAAGCACTCTATGCTTCCTCAACCACATTGTAATGTAAAAAAATGTGAGAGACAAGATACGGGTGGACTTGCATAACTCATCAAGCTCATCCCATTCATCATCAGTCATAGTTTCAAGCTACTTGCCATGCATCCTTAGTGGCTTGATCTGAGATTTCTACACCAATACCTGCCAAACTTGGCTCTTCCAGTAGGCATAATTCGTACCATCAAGCTTAGCGATGTTGAAGATATCACTATCAATGGAATAATATATCATACTGCAGTCTAAAACGGTGCAGACTGTTCAAAACTGCTTGTTGTTTTAAGCTAAATAGCCAAAATACCACCAAAACCAAGGCAAAGTGACCATGAACTGATGGCTAATGATGCTTCCCACCGAGTACCATCAAAAGTACATAAAATTAGGATGATTCAGCATGAATATTCCACGTCGATTCATGCATAACTGCTTGTTGTAATAAATTACAGTCAGGTACAATGAGAGCAAACTGTAGGCAAAATGAATGCACCAAGTCAACCACTGACTGTCAAAGCATAACTGGCATCAAGCGGGCATAAATCAGCATGTGACAGTCATACGGACATTGAGCAAACACCCACATGCCAAATGAATTTGTCAGTAAGCTAACACACCCCCTGTGTAATAGGGCAGAGTGTACACAACACTGGCAAGACCTGACATAAAGAGGTGTATGATCAGGGAGTGCAAAGCCCAAATCAGCCCAACTACATCTATGAGGACCATTGCATATCAACCATGCAACATCCAAGTGAAGATCCCAGTCTCAAGTATCCGAATGCTCAAGTAGCATAAATCGCCTGCTCAATGTTTGTCAAGCGTATCAAGATGCTCCCACCGGCACAAAAGCCATAAATATCTAGTAAAGAAGCTCAACAAGGGCATATGATAGCACCAATGCTAGAAGATCCAAGATCAAGCATCAATAAGACCTCATGAGCATATAGGCCATGTAGCATCCGTACATAGCATCCATAGCCATTAAGTACATCCAAACTGTAACTCTGGTAAGCCAAGAAATAGCCAAAGTAAGCTCTAAGCAATCAAATATCAATCCAAAGCAAGGCTCAGTAGCATCCAACTCCAAACAATGTAATGGGCATGTAGTAGTCGCATAGGCCAAGCATGTCAAGATTGGTTAGGCATAAGCAAAGTACATGCCATAAGTACATCAAAGATGAAGATCCCAATACTATGCGAAGTGAGCTCAAGCTCAACCAATGATTTGATAGCAAATCCAAGCTCTATGTTGATTTTTGAGAGTCACTACATCAATGTATACATCCAAGACATAGCCCGAATCCAACAGGCATATCCAAACATAAGCAAATAAGCTTGAGCCTTGAATAATCTAGCGACAAATAAACGTCCAAAACTGGGTAAATAGTGCCTCAATCCAAGTTCAAAACCATAGACAAACTATAGGCATACTTTCCCATATGTATAGGCACCAACCAGGCATAATCGAGCATCAAATGACCATGTAGCATGAGCATAAAGTGTAATGATAGAGGGCTTATATCAAGGAATTCACTACCTAGGATCACTTGAGTGTACCTTGCAAGGTAAGCTCTAGCTCATTTCCACAAGTATTGATATGAAAATAAGGCTCCTAAATAATATTAAAATCACCTAATAGTTTATGTAGCATTGGTTGCAAGTAGTTACTTGTGCAAATCAACTTAGACCCAAGCAAACAAGCAAACATGTATCCCACTTAGTTCAAAAAGGGGGACAAATGAGAGGGACCTAGTGTGCCAACCCTTCTACCCATAGGGAAAAGTCTTAACTTGATCCCCCTAAAACAACATGAGATGGGGCTTGATAACATTTTGTAGGATAGCCATCATCTAGCTCCTAAGTTTAACAGTTTTAAAAACCTCCTAAGTTTAACATTTTCAAAGCAAAACTCTTGGTTCACTAAGACCACCACAAACCATAGGACGGATCCATTAGAAATTTGCCCTCCTACTTTTCTTTATGATTGAATTGCTTCCTTGTTTAATTATCTGTCACATATAATTTGACACATAAAAATAACTTCTTTAATTAGCCTATTAACATAAGGTTTGTTCACACTTATTTAGGAACATATAGAAAGATAAAATCAAACAAAATTTTGAAAACAATAGCAATATTATATTTATTTGCACCTTCTCCAAGGCACAACACCAGTTTGATGGTCTGTCCCTTACACCAAGATCCATATCCAAATCACCCAGATACCCACCTCCAACTCTCATGAATGCAATCCACAATTTACCCTTTGTGTAGAATAGGGTCTTCCAACATCCAAAGATATTAGGCCACGGAGGTTTTCCATCTCCATCCTAGGTCTAGTGTTAGAGAGCCTCTCTAACTTGTATGTTGTCATAGGACGGAGCGAACCAATGCTCCGTGGTGGCCTTCACACTACTTGACCTTCGGCTATTGTATTGATTAGTTCCCATCCGAGTTTCTTTCATTTATTGACATCTTTTCCATATTGTGATTATGGAGATGATCCACCCATACATCAAATCCTCATCTAATCAAACCCTCAAAGTGAGTACAACTCTCCCCCTTAGGGGATTCTCAAGGTTCAAACAAAATCAAGGCAATTAGCCTATCTTTAACTTGAAAAAACATTTTAATAATCAAAATATATCCTTTGAGAAATTTTTTCTTTTAAAGATACAATGTTTAAGAGTATTCAAGAAACTTGAGTACATAGACAATAACTACTTTTAATCCACATCAATGCAAGCATCAACTATGGTCAAGTGAAGGACAATGCTAGTCTTTTCCAATCAATCACCTTACTTTGGTTTCTTAATATCAGCTCTACAAAAAGTAGATAAATTAGTTTTTCTAGGGTTAATTTTCCCTAATGTTCTCCTAGTCTTCAATTCAAAAAACAAGTTTAAAAAAATTCTTTCAATTTAATCATGGATTCTTAGAAATCCAGTTAAGATTCATGCTAAACAAAGATTTCTTTTGGGAGCTAAGATCCATGAATATCTCATTTTGTATAAGTCTTCACACACATGTTTTTAATATGTTGTTGAGGATTATCAACTCGTAGTAATTATGGATACTTAATCCATTTCCAAATAATCCAATCGAGATCAATTTCTTGCATGTCTTATCTCAATATTTAGGGATCAATTACTGTCTACCTTATTGGAGCTTAAAAATTAATAAACATAGAACCTTGACATTAGTTGATGTGATGGGGGAACTTCATTTGTCCTTGTGAACTCTTGCCTAGCTCTAGTGGTGGTCCTCTTGGGTGCCATCACATGTTCAAAGTTTCTTAGGAATTCTAGACTTCATCAATCTTGGAAGAGCTATCTCATCTTCATCTTTTGGTAATTCTTTGGGGGGTTTTGAAGTGACACGATGAAGAAGTGAGATGGTCTCATATTCCAATAACATGCATCCTTTTGACTCTCTTTCCTTCTTCTCCTTTGTTGAACCTCTCTCTATACTTTTCTATCTCTTCACCATACCTCTATCAATCCTTTTGTCATTGTCTCTTTATATGCTACATTCAAAATGGGTAATTGATCTTGATTTCTTCCCAAGTTACAAGGGTTTTGGTGGTAGCATTGACATAGGACCATAGCTTCCACCCACAAGCATGCCTCACCTACCAATCATAGCACAATCTTAATTAGCACAAGATGAAGAACTCATTTATCTTCACAGAAAAATAGGAAGTTGGTAAGTATCTATATCTTATGGCCCTCTTGATTTCTTCCTAGCTTACAAGGTTTTTGGTGGTAGCATTGTCACAAGACCATAGCTTCCACCACAAGCATGCCTCACCTACCAATCGTGGCTTTGTGATCATGGCCTCTTGTTAGCTGCACTTGTTTCCACCACATCAAAATAATATTTTAAGGGTTTCCATCCAAACTTCAATATGAGTCTCGACATCAGATCCTTGTGCCATGAATTTAGGTGGCTCAACATACCTAGGCAATGCCATCTAGAACTCCCTTGGAATATCACAAAAGTCTTGCCTAGGATCACTTGAGTCTACCTCGTTAGAGAAATCTCCACCTTATTTCCACAAGGATTGACCTAAAAATAAGGTTCCTAAATAATAATAATGTCATCAAATAGTTTGTCTAATATCAATCTCAGGCAGCTACTTGTGCAAATCAATCCAAACTGAAGTAAACATGTGTTGCACTTGGTTCAAAGAGGGTAAGAAATGAGGAGGATCTAGTGCATTAATGTCTCTATTTACAAGGTAAAGTATTATCTTGGCCTCTTAAATGAAAGGTGGAAGGGCTGAGTAGGAGCGGAAGTAAGAGCTATGGATGTTGGTGGGAGAGAGAGAGAGAGAGAGAGAGAGAGAGAGAGAGAGAGAGAGAGAGAGAGAGAGAGAGAGAGAGAGAGAGAGAGAGAAAGAAAGAAAGAAAGTTATATTAACGTCTTCTAAAGACCAAAACTGGCCTATGAGACAAACTGTGATACAACTGATGAGGTCCAGCTATCCAAAATAAAAGTGCTGAATGAAAAGCTAAAAACTAGAAACTGAAAATACGGTGCTGTGAGTGTGATAAGTGTCGTGTATGTGTATGTGCGTATGTAGCTCTGGTACTCCAGATAATGGCTACAAAAGGGGAACAAATGTCGGCTGTGATAGGGGAACAATTGTCGGCTGTGATAAAGTGGTGCGATGTGTATATGTAACAGATGCAAGGAGATATACTATCCTGGGATGTAGTAGCAGTCGTCGAAGTCGCTAATAGCAGGTGATCCCTCCTGGATGCAGGATGTGGTACATCGGCGGTGGAGAAAGAGCAAACTGGAGATCTGAGATCCAATGTGTCGAGTGTCGTCGGATCTCAGTCTGCTGTCGATGTAGATCAAGAATCCTCCGGATCTCCTGTCGGTGTGGCTGTGGGGTCCGAAACCCACGGATCCTCGTGCGGCGTCGGGTACGTTGGTCCTCAGCCTGCTGTAGTGTGAGCCCGGAGGTCTGGCTGGAGGCTGGTACAGTAGCTCTCACTCTGTCTGTCTGAAAGAATTGTGTAATAGTCGTCTAGGTGGGCCCCTCTCTGACTGGGACCCGCTGTGTGCTCTGCTCTCTGATGTGCCATGCCTCTCCCAGAAAACGGCCAAATGATCTTTGATCCATATCAGTCATACATCCCTGAAGTGAGCTGCTCAATGTGTATCTAGATCTCAACTCTGAGTATGCCGGGCATCTAAGAACAAAATGCTCCTCACTCTCCACCTCTGATCTGCAAAGGGGGCATATCCTCTCCTCCCGCGGGATGCCACTGGCTCTGCCACTCTCAATCATAAGCTGATGTGATGATACCCTGAGCTGTCCAATAAGAACTCTCAATCGATGTGGCATATAGATCTGCATATATCTCAGAATCTCTATGAATCCCTACTTTGATATCCTCAAGAACTGTGTATAATAATGTGCCATCTTCGATGGCAGTGGCTGTGCAGGGCTGACCCATGTCCTCTGTATATAAATATGCCATATCTCCTGTCTGATGACTCTGTTCCTCTCAGAGAGAGAGAGGGTGTAAGTGGGAGCCTGAGTATCATATAGAAGAGGTGGGAGTCTATCAATGTCCAGCCCATGTCTGTCAAGCCAAGCTCTAGTCTGTGCATACCATGATGTGGTATCCCCCGCTCGAGCCATCTCCTGAGATGCCATATATGCTCTATATGCAATGCGATCTCTGTCCATATCCTGAAATCTATGTAGGAAGCAGACTGTCTGAAATAATGCCTCGACTAGCATGGGCGGTGTGGCAAGCTCTGCTCGCACAATGTCATGTGGGACTGAGGCCTTGCTGCGAATCAATCTAAATATCATGATCACCTGAGGTCTCTCCATCAATGTCCATACATAATCGGCAAGGCCTGGCCCCCATATAGCTGCTCCATACATCAGTGCTGGAGTGATTAGAGTACCAAAGAGCCACCCCTTGGTGCGGGGCTCCTGGAAATGTGCCTGATGACACTGTCGCTCCATAAGAGCCAATGCTAAGTATCCTCTAGTGAGGCGGTCACGAGCTGCCTGTGTCATCGAGAAAGTCCCTGAAGCTGCTGTAAAGGTGACTCCCAAATATACATATGATCCAGTGACCTCAATACTCCCTCCTGCTGCCATGAAAATACTCTGTCTGCGTATCTGAGCTGATGTATGGAATATAAGAACCTTGGTTTTACCAAGGTTCACTGTCATGCCTCTCTATATGCAAAAATCATCCAATGCTAATAAATGCTGCTGTAATCCCTGAGCTGAGTCTGAGACCAACACAATGTCATCTGCATATAGTAAGATATGAACTGTGGCTCCACTGAGATCTATACCTCCACCGGCTCGCTGTTGAATAAACTCTGCTATCTCATCAATGTATAGCCCAAATAGAGTCGGTGAGAGTGGGCATCCTGAGAGAGAGAGAGAGAGAGAGTATGTGTGGAAACTCCAATAGTCACAATGTGTGCCCTACCTTCTATTATTATATTATCATAGAAAGAATCAATAATAAAGTTATAGCGATGGGTAGTTGCCACGTAGTGTATAGGTATGCAAACACTGTGTGTACAAAGTAAATGTAGGTGATTAGGCACAAGTGGCATTTAATGCTAATAATTTGAAGGTGAATGTGTTTGAGTGAGGTCAAAACAAGAAAAATGTGACAAAGTACAATGTGTGCATATAAGTACAAGAGGACAAGGAATAGATGTCATCTGATCTTACAGCCATTATCTTCCCAAGAAAGCCATATCATTTCGTTGGGAGATGAGCACAAGGATGAGTAGATCAATAGGATTTTTGTCAATCAAGATCTTGACAAGCTCCATCTTCTTATCCTCAATCACCCTTCTAATGAAGTAATAATGGACCTCAATGTGCTTGGTCTTCGCATAAAAGACTAGATAACATACCAATTGGAGGGCACTCATAGAGTCTAAATCCAATATAGGAGTCATGGTCACAACAAGGCCTGCAAACTAAATGGCCTAACCATAGGGTCTCCTTGTTGCAAGCTTCAATGGTTACAATGTACTCAACCTTGGTAGTAGATAAGGTAGTGAATTTTTGCACCCTAAACATCCAAGAAACAACACCTCCATCAAAAGTGAAGACATAGCTAGAGGTGGACTTCCTACTATCTATATGTCTTGCATAATCTGAGTTTGTGTAGCCACAACTCTACTATCTTGGCCACCATAACAAATGTATATATTTGTAGTTCCCTTAAGATATCTCATGACATCCTTTCATAATGTCCTAATGTCGTTGATTAGGTGTTGCCATATAATGAGCCACAACTCCAACTATAAATGCTATATCTAGTGGCTATCATGGCATACATCAAGCTGCTCATTGTGGACGCATATGGACTCTTACCGTCTTGGCTCTCTCATCATCTGACTGGGAACAAAAATCTACTTGACTAGCCTTTACATGAGAAGGTAACGAGTAGCCAATAGTTTTACCATCTTGCATATGGAATCGCTCAATGATTTTGTGGATGTACTCCTTCTAGGACAAGTAGAGAAGTCATTTAGAGTAATTCTGTAAATGTGCATACCAAGTATGTGAGAGGCATATCCCATGTACTTTATCTTAAAGCTCTTCTTGAATTGAGTCTTTAAAGCATCCAGCTCAACATGAGCACTACCAACAATCATCATATCATCTACATACATTACCAAAATGACAAGGCTACTATCATGGGCCTTCTTCAATAAGTGCCTACTTAAGTTCCTAGATATTCTTTCATGGATCCATAACATTGCAAGAATAACTCTGTGATTGTATAAAAGCCATTAGGGGAGTTTTGAGGTCTCGAAAATGCCCTGTAAGAGATCCTAGAGAGAGAAAACAATTTAAGAAATAAAATTATTTTATAGAATTTTTAAAAGGTTTATATTTTGGTAAGTTAAAATATTAAAATTTGGTAATAAGTCATTGTCGTGATGTTCTCGTGGTCACATCAAACCTAGAAATCTAGGTTGCCATAAAGTTGGCAAGGTTGTCATAATGAAGATCTTACCTCTCCTCATTTAAGTGAAAAGTAATATTCAATTTGAATTATGTTGACTCGATTGCCTCCCTCCATCATTTCTCTCTCCTTTTTTTTCCTCCTTAGTAGTCTCTTCTTTGTTTTCGTTCTTGCTTCTAATCATATCCTTAGCTATGGATCAATCACCCAATGATCTCTATAACTCAGTTATACGGATCAATCATCCAATGATCTCTGTAGCTCTCATAAAAGACCTCTCTATCATCTTCATAATGAGTTGGATAGTGAGTATGAACCAATAAGAAAGAGAACAAAATCTATCACGGTTACAGAGTCTATGAAACATATACTGAGGTTTGAAGAAAAGAAGAATATTGATGTTTGGTTAGATGGAAAGCTATATCCCAAAGATCCTAACAGAAATAGCACTCCTCCTTTCTATAATAGCTCATCATTAATGAGGTTTATTGGTGATGGCTACAATGGATTTTTAGGTTATACACTTAATCTTGTTGTAGAAAAGGATATCCTTGGACTAGAGAATCATCTTTTGATGAAACGCAATATAGAGTTGTTACAGAAGCTAGAGGATTGTCAACAAAAAATTCATTCATTGGAAAAGCGTATCAAAGCTTATCAACGAAAGCAAACTTTATTAGGCCTTCGAAATCAACAAAGAGCTCTTAAAAATATTGAGAATCTCAAACAAGGAGGAGGAGGCTGTGGTAAAAGAATCCAAGCAACAAGGTATATTTTTTTTCACTTGAAAAATCTTAAATATGGCTTTATTTAAATTACTTGCATTGATTTGTGATGTTAATTTTGCTTAGATCTCTTCTACAACCAAATGCAAGTGAAAGAGATTCTTTAAAAGCAGCTCAGTTTTATTATCATCTTCTTCCTTCAGTAGTTTCAAAGGATATTTTGGAGAAGAAGAAATTTAAAAAGGCAAAGAAACAATGCTTGGAGTCATTTGTAAAGGATCATTCTTTGGATTCTGAGTTAGTACAGAAGACACTGGATAGTATTGGTATCAGTCGAGATGCTTATATACAACTTTTCCAACTTTTACAATCAAATATGAAGCAAGGACAGGTACACAATTGCATACTTCCAAAGCCATTTGTGGTTAGGACTATCAGACAGAGAGTTAATAACAAAGTGATGGGGATTCTAGGTGAGCCTTTTCATATCAAGGCTAGCTTCAAGGCAAGAAAAAGGAGGTTAAATTCAATGAATTTAACAATATTTTCCTTGACTTGCCCACCCTACAATGCTTAATGGTCAAATTTTATGATTTGTCAGTAGTAGGCAGAGGCATAGAGAGTGGCTAGATTTGTGATTAAACTTGATGAAAGTGAGATTCTGAAATGTAAAAAATTGGAGAGAATCTCTATCACCTCGATGAATAGAGCACTTTCGTTAGGTCATTGCAATCACTCAACATCATTTAGTGTTCAATCTGAATATAACATCTAGTGGCTACGAGCATTTGAGGTAGATACTAAGAATTTTGATATACTATATTGGGTTTTTCATCAAACATCAATACCTAATGTTATTCAAAGGAAACAAGCAGGAGAAGAGCTATTTGTTGAAGGATTTGGGAACTACAGGATTGAGTGGCACATAGTTGGTGACCTAAAGACACTCAAATGTATGTATAATGTATCAAAGGGAGCCAACTCGAGATCTCCTTGCTTATACTACATGTCACCAGCTGTAGAGTTAAACTCAAGCAATTGGAATAGAGCTCCCTCTAGGCACAATAAGGATCCACAGTTTAAACCAGTCTTGGACATTCCTTTAGCGAATGCCCATATTTGTACACTTCATGCACTTTGCAGGATAATTGAAAAGCTTGTTCATCTCTATATAGGATTTGCATGGAAGCTGAAGCCATTATCAACTAGAACAGATGCTATAATAAAGGTTGAAAAAGTTCTCTCTGCAATTGGTTTGCATGGTGGCAATGTTGTTATTGAACCAGATCTTCAGAAGTCTAAGGATGGTAATTGTGTCCCAAAAAAACCATCTATTGGTGGAGTGAAGGCTAGAAGGTTTCTAGGCTTTCATGGGAGACTTGGCAAGATAAACTCAAGAAATGGTGGCTCAACTATTAAATTTAATCAGTGAAAATCCCTACATAATGCAGTTAAGGATCACACTGATAATGGACAAGCTCGGAATAGAAAAGCTAACGTTTGGGAAACACTAGACAAAGTGTTTTTTTATTGTGATAAGACTGAATGGAATGATGATGATCTCAAAGACTTTAAAAACCAATTGAACCTTTTCAAAAAGGCGATGACAGAAGCTTGGGGTGATCAACACTTTACTCACTATATGGTAAGAAGTTTGTATATGTTTGTTTCTTCATTGTCGAACTCATATAATGTTTTTTAATAACTTTCTTTATTTGTTGACTATGCAGCATATTCTATATAACCATGCTCCATACTTTATTAAACAATATGGATCTCTATCTATCTGGTCAACCCAAGGTATGGAAAAATCACATTATCAAGCAAGAACAAAATATTTTAGACACACAAGACATGGAGGTGGAAGACAAAAAGCCAACAGTTTATTAGAGGTCTTTCAATGGTTCTATCGACAAATTTGGCATAAATTCAAGCTTAAAGATACAACCACATCAAGCAATACATCATCTTTAGCAAGGACTATACA
Source organism: Lygodium microphyllum (assembly GCF_053477565.2). NCBI lineage: Eukaryota > Viridiplantae > Streptophyta > Polypodiopsida > Schizaeales > Lygodiaceae > Lygodium > Lygodium microphyllum. The sequence goes on from NC_141148.1 coordinate 141,511,812, forward strand.
AATTGTTACCCAAAGAAGAAAATATAGATATTTAAATTCTTGCGCAAAGCAAAGATTTACAGAATGGTTACAAACCAAACAAAGAGTTGGAAAAAGATGGGTTTCAAGAAACCCTTAATCTTTGGCATCTTCTAGTCTGATTGTGTTGCAGAAGAGTCCTTAGTTTCAGGCACCTCAACAGGGCCTTCAGAGGAGTCCTTGGTTTCAGGTAGCTCGACAGGGTCTCTAGAGGAATCTTTTGTTTTATCCCACTCAATAAGACCTCTGTATTTCAAAAACTCATGTTTCCAATAGCCTAGAAGAAGCTTCAAATTCTTACTATCTCCTACATAAGAGAGCAAATAGGAGCCAAGAACTCCAAAATATCCAGCTCTAGATCCACTGTATCCAGGCATGAAGCCAAAAACTCTTATGGCTTCTTCCTTCTCCACTAAAATGATCTTGTACAAACCTCTGCTGAAAACTTGAGATCCAATTACCTTTGAGATAGCTCTCAAAGCCATCATTGGTAGACTTGGAGAGCTTGACAATCTACTATGATATATTACAATTGTTTGATTGTTTAAGTTTCCAATATAATGGCCAAGGCTTTGATTTTTTCCAAGCTTCATTGGCCTAGAGCCCTTGGCCCTTCCAAGAAAGTTGTCCAAATCTTCAATCTCAATTTACACAACAAACCACAACAGTACAAGATATAAGATATTTATCTATAATGCATAATAAAGTCTAGCATAAACTCAATGGGTAACTTCGAATTATATTTCATACCTTAGGGTGTTCGTCTTCTTCAAGAAGACTATCATCATAAAGATTTATTGAACTCTTGGGCTTCTCATCTGATGGAGACTTCAATCTCTCTTCATACCCTACATCATCAATATGAAGTTTCTTCTGGACCTGCAAGAACTCTTCTTCTGTAGGTAGCCCCCCCTTTTCATATTCTATGATCTAATTAATACATGTATGTAAGGCTACAGAGCTGTCTTGGAAATTCTCTCCCTCAACATCAAGACTTGCTAGTGGTTCTTGTTCATAACCTATAAAATTCATGTCATTTTTGCCCCAACCTGCAAGGATTGCTAAGCAATAATCTTCTCTAAGATCAAAAAGATGTTGAATATCGTTTAGCAACACATATCTCTTCTTGTTGATAAGATAAGTGGGAAATGTTGGAACACATGCAAGAGGACCTTCTTCATCAACCTATGCACTTGGCTCGATCTCCTTTTCTTCCACCATTGTGATATTGTCACTCTTGAACAAACCTACATCAAAACCTTGGACAAGTTGATTCTCAACATCTTCTTGGAACATCTCCTCCTTCTCTTCGACCTCCTTATCCATACTTGCAATATCCTCTAGCTTTCCCTGTTGGTCTATATCTGGAGAAGAATTTTCCATGTACTGAAGATACACAATAAATCCAACATCCTTGTGGATCAGAAGGCATTGGTGTTGATACTTGTGGAAAGGGCAACATGTTTCTCTCTTTCTGAATTCCTCATCAATGAGATTGAACCTGCCTAGCAAAGTTAACCTGGATGTACTGGTGGCTCCCATGACATCACTATAATGAACAAATCCATTGACTTCCAAACCTTGCACATGTCTATCATAAAAACATATGTACTCCTTAAGTTTATCTTCAAGATCCTCCAATAACTCCTTCAAATCAAAAGGAACATTGAAAATTTCCCTGATATAGCTAAACTTGGAAGAAATTCTAGTGGTGTGTAAGAAATCAAAGAGCCTATCATCAGAAGTCTCCATTAGCTCCTCCTCATCCATTCCTTCCAGAGATAGCTTCCTCTTTGTCATCTTGACCAGGAAAAGATTTATCCCTGAAAACAAAGCAGAATGGCAACAATATCCAATAAAACAAGATGGATCTATGAAAAGAGGCCCCAAAATTGCATTTTTCAAGACAAAAAATCAAAAAATGAGAATTTTTTTTAGTTGACCGATGAAACGCGAAAAAAAGGTGTTCAAGGCAAATGCCGGTGAAGAAATTGTGTTTCACCGGACACTACTTGAAGACGAAAGTTATTTCAATATCTCACCTCTGAAACGCGATACTTAGCAAAATACCACTAACAGAGACATTATTTCACGTTTCACCAGTCAAAAGATGCAAAACAAGAAGAGAAACATGAACTATGAATTAATTCTATTGAAACATAGAAATTTATGATAAAATCCTTTTTGGAAAAGCTATGCTCCTTTCAACAGCACATACCATCTGTAATTTTTCAAGTGTTATTAAAAATTATTTCTTTATTAATCAAATTAATTTTGTTAAAATACTTGTAATAAAAAAATTTGTTACGTAACAAAGATTGTTGAACTACTCTTCACACAGGAAGCAAGGACCTTGAAGGGAAGTCGAGATGAAATTTTGGGAGAAAGGAAGACAATGTCGGAAAAATGGCTTCAAAAAGCTTTTATATTGACTGTTAAGCATGTGGTGATAGTTCCAACGAAAAAGTTTGTGCAATGATGAAAAATAAACGGGACTGCAAATTTGGATGAAATTTTCAATATTTTTGCATGCACAAAATACCTCAAAATACGTGCACACGTGTCTCACTTAATACACCGTATCAAATTCCTCAGAAGACGTGCACACTCCCTTTTTTCAAGAATACGTCACACGTGTATTAACACTTTGCCAAGTAATGCTTGTACCATTGATGAAAAAATTCTGGTAAGCGAGAATACGTCACACGTGTGTTACTTAACACTTTGCCAAGAACGTTGAGTCCAGTGCAAATTCACCCCCTTCGCCTTTGACCGCATTTCCAGCAAGCAGAAAACATTCCCTACTCTGCCTTTGCCTTTGGTGTTCCTTCCAATCTTTACGCATTTCACCACTTCCCCAATAAAGGAAACCTTCGAGCACATTCTCGTGATCAGGCTGTGGTTGTGAAGAACATATTCGTGTTTCACCAGACCTATTGACAAATTTGGTTCTAAAGGGATTTTTCCCAGCAAAGCTCCAAAGAAGGTATGGTTTTCTGCATCCTCCTTTTCAATAATAGGCTCCATTTAATGCATTTTTTGGATACTTTTCCTTAATCTTTTATATTATTATGAGCTTATCAGCACTACAAAAGAATTTTTTCCATAGTGTGAGCACTCCTTAATGTTGTGGAGATTTAAGACAATCCTTCAAACTTTTTCCTTAATTTTGTGGATATTTTATGTAATTTTAAAAGCATTCCTTAGATCAAAGCTTTTTTTTTTCTTCGTTTCATTGATTACTTTGCTATTTATGAGTTGTTCGGTGAAACGCGAAAAGAACATGCTTCAAGGATAAGAAGTCCGGTGAAACGCGAAAAGAAGCAGCTGCAAGGAGACGCCTTGCCTGACACTCGCGTTTCATTGGACACGCTGGAGAAAAAGTCAACTGAAATGCGAAAACGACATGCAGCATGGATACCTCTTGTCTGAAACTCGCGTTTTGCTGGACATGCTGGAGAAGAAGTAACATGTCTTTTTTTGGCAGATGGCTAGGACTAAGGCAACAGCAAGGAAGGAGAAGATTGATCCTAGGGGCTTAACATCAAAGATTCATCAATCTTCAAAGCCTCAGAAGCTCTCTAGAAATTCAAAGCCAAAGAGAAAGTTTTCTCAAAATGTCAGGTGCCTAAGGGAGATTAGGAAGGCAATAAAGGCTCTTGACAATGCAATTCCAAAGTTGTCTTTTTAGAGGCTTGTCAGGGAGATTTGTGACAAATATAGTTTGGATAGTTTCAGATGGACGAGAACAGCCCTTAATTGTATACAAGAAGCCACAGAGGATTTTTTAGTTGAGTTTTTTCAAGATGCCTATATTTGTGCTGCTCATGCTCATAGGCTCACACTCATGGACAAGGACATGGTAATTCTTAGGAGACTAAGATATAGATTTTCAAAGGTCCTTGAGCCAATTCCCCTCACTGATGTGAATACATTTAATATCCTTAATGTGCATGATTCTGGTCTCAGGGTTGAGGATGTCACCCATGAGAGGGATACAAGGCAACATGAAAAAGAGGAGAAAGCTAAAGAGGAATAGGCAGATAAATGGAGAGAGTATAGCAGGCAAAGGGCTGAAGAAAGGGAAGTAGAGCAACTAGAGTCCTTTGAAAATGAGCTGGCCACCCTTCTTGAAGCAGCTAATCCAAAAGGATTCAGTGTGTTTTGTTTCTTACCTGGTGACTTAGGCAAAAGAACTGAGGTTATCTCCTTTGATGCTGCATGTGTTCAGATTCTTAAGGATAAAAGAAGAGAAGTAAATGACAGTATTATTCTTGTTGGCCTAAGGTATATCCACCCATAATTACTTATACTTTTTGATATTTTTTTAACAATAAGATTTTTCTTGTTTATACTCACTATTTCTATGCCTTTTCTAGGTGTATAATGCATGAGTTTCCTTTGGATATGCAATAAAAAATTGAGGTTCTTGATCCATCTATCTTATTCTTTATAAGGAACGAGTTTGAGACAAGTTTTGTTGAGCACTGGTTCAATCTAATTGACTTCGATACTTTGGAGCTCCTTATAATTCCATATAATGAAAAGTAAGTGATTCAATATTCTATTAGAGTTTTTGAGATTTTATCCTACTAATTTGTTGAGATATAATTGCTTTTAGTTCTCATTGGAGCTTGATTGCAATAGACCTTGTGGATAAGCAATGTTTTTTAATCAACTCTATGAAAGGAAGACATGGAAATGCTAAATTGTAAGTTATATTATCCAAGGGCTCCTTGATATTTCAATTCTTTTTTTTGTAAGTACTCTAAATTTCAATATATTTTATATATAGAGGTGCCAAAAGATTAATTGAAAAGCTAGAGAAAAGACCCTCTATGCCGTCTGATTTGCTTGCAACAATGCAATATAGACAAGTTGCGGTAAGTTATTGATTAAAATAATTGAAACATAAGTTTATTCTATGAACTACCATCCGTCCTCTTTATAGTTTTACTTTGTGTTGGTGGTTGCAGTGTCCCCATCAGGATGATAGCCATTCTTGTACTGGAGGGTGATTGCAAATGCTAGAAGAATGGTTAACTTTGTTTATCTTAATGATAATAAACATGTAAAGGTAATATGAAAGATGCTAAACTTTAAGATAGATATTAATTGCAAATAGTCCATTGATGATAAAAATATAGTCTATTGTAAGAACAATAATGAACTAAAACTCTTTTTTCAATAAATGTGTGACAGTTTTCGAAGGGTTGCTATGCATCTGAGCATGTTTGGTACGTCAGAGTAAAGCTCTTGAAGTATATAATGGTCAATTGTATACAACCAACAACAGAGATTGGTGGGGATTTGCACCATGAAGGAGATGCGGTGGCTATAACCACGGAAGGCGAAGCCACAGCTTCAACACCTTCTATACCCAAGACATCAAAGAAAGGCAAAAGGACTCCTAGAAAGGATAGTTCTCCAAAAAAGAAATAGCTTTGCCATATCGCCTTGTAAGCCTTCATATATAGATATTTTCCCTTCAGCCCTTGTATATCTCATAGAGATGGCAGATAGACATCCTGCTACAAAATTTGTACATATATTTTATATTGATAGTAAAGATATCTTTTCTTGAATGTCGTTGCAATGTATATTATTTTCTCTCCTTTTCGATATCTGTAAAAAATAAATTACAAATGTTTGTTAGTTAGGAAGTGAGATCTTGATATACATCTAAGTAGATATAATATGATGTGAAAACTTACTCGTTTCTTGTCAAGTTGGAATACAAAGAAGCATGGTAGTTCAATGTCTTCATTTTGTAAATCCATCCTCACTTGATGTAGCATACATGATTTTTTGATCTTTAAGATTGCAATAATATCCTCGTTGAATCAAATATCAAGATCCACTATAGGATCTTTGCTGAAATCATTAAGATTCTGGTCTAAAGGATAAAATTTTGAGTAGCAATCATATATTTACATGCTATAGAGTCTTGATATATCTTACATATAATTTTTCATTCTATCCTTGTCCCATCCTTCATCAACAAATTGTATGATATGATCATATGTTAGTCTCTTCACTGAAAGCATGGTTTTTGTTATTCTTATCTCCATATTAGAGAAGAAATCAATAAATATATAAATAGGCATAAACAAAGTAACTTTGCTTAGCCTACTTGAGATATTAGATTTTAGTGCTTTCTGGATCTCAGAAAATATCTTACATCTATAGCCCTCACTAGTAGTTGGACTTGGCAAAGGCCACTCAAAGCTTGAAAAATCTGGCAAAGGAAGGAGGTTTATTGATCCCCATTGGCAACACCGCATAGGAATAACATAAGAATGGTCATAAAAGAATATTCCATTCTCTGCAAGCTCTGTCTTCTTTCTGCCTCTATACATTTCTTCTCCAATTGAACCATGTATAACATCAATAACATCAATAATAGACTCCACTGGTTGCCATTCCTCAAGATTAGAGGGATAGATATCTACAAGAAAAACAAATATTATAATGGAAAAACCTAAACCATGTTTAAGAAAGGAAATGATCAAATTCATAGTACCATTCACTAGATACTTGCTTAAGTCCATAGAGACTCTTTCTAAACTTGTACACATTAGGTGTTCCCTACCCTTTTCCTTAAAGTATTTATGTTACTATGAAAGCCATTTTCATATCCACATGATAAAGCTCTAGATTTAACTATATAAGAAAGCCATTTTCACATCCACATGATAAAGTTCTAGATTTCACTATATAACCAAGGCCAAAACCATGCACATGATAGTCATCTTGACCATGGGGGAGAATATCTTATCAAAGTCAACTATTATTCCTTGTTGAACCTCCTTTGTAGCTAAATAGGCATTGTATGCTAGCTTAAGGCAACTAGGGATCCTCTTCAACTTATACACCCACTTGCATGGCGATGCATAATTACCATTTAGCAAAACAAAACAAAGTCCCACATGTGATTTTTCTGTAGTGAATTAAACTTAGACTGAATGGCTCTCTCCTAAGAGTGACTATCACCTTTGTGCATAGCCTCTTCATAAGTATGGAGTTCATTAGTATTTGTTGCCAATATATAATTTATACAGGGCTCCAAATGATTAAGAGGATGTGAGACTCTAGTAGTAGAGCATCTCAAAACTAAGATTGGGACCTATACTACATGTCCTCTTTGTTTAATATTATGATCCTTTATAATGGGCCACTATATCATCAACAACTCGATAGGTTGTCTAACTGGGGTGGACTATACTATAACAAGAGGCTCCTCTTGAAAGATCACCTTATGTACCCAAACTACTTGCTCTAGTCTCTTATGTATCTTATCCTCATAAAGTACAACATCATAGCTATAAGGATAACCTTCTAAGCTTTCAGATCCCAAAGATGATAGTCCATCTCACTTGAATCACCATATCCAAGAAAGATGCATTTGATAGAATTTGGATCCAACTTGTTACATTTGTCAAGTTTGGGAATGTGGAAGAGATCCTCACATCCAAAAAGACTCACAAGTGTGCATACAAGGGAGGATTGTCATGCCATACCTCGTGTGCAACTCTATCACCAAGAGAAGTGCATGGGGATCTATTAATTAAATGAACTATAGTAGTAACTACCTTAGCCCAAAAATATTGTAGTAAGCCTACTTGACTAAGCATTACTACATACTTTTCTCTAAATATTTTTGCTCATGTGCTCTATAACATCATTCTAGGATGGGGTGTTAGGAGCAATCAATTGATGCTTAATACCCTTATCATCACAAAATTTCTCAAAGGCCTTAGAGACATACTCACTTGCACCTTAGGAATTTTAGCCTTTGCATAGACTAGTTCTCAACCATAGCAAGAAAGTGCTAAATTGTAGGCAAGACATTTGACTTTTGCTTTATGGGATAGGCTCAAACCCTATATAAATAATAAGCAATGAATATAACAACATACTTTGTACCATCTAATGATTGACAAGGTATGTGACCACAAACATTTGAATGTATAAGAGCCAATGACTAACCTACACATGTACAACGTGACTTTTTATGTGAGTTACAAGTCTACCAACCATATGAACAATGACCATTGAATCAAAATATGGGTAGTCAAGAGGCGATAAATACTACAAACGAGTCACGACTTTCATTTCTTTAAGGAATATATGCCTAAGATGGCGATGCCAATGAGATATGTGGAAGATCGATCATGACCAAAATATGATCAATAGATCCAAATACAAGCAAGGGATGCAAAATGCCAACCTTGGTACCTCTAGGAAAAATGAGGTTGCCATGTGTAAACTTCCATGTGGAATCACTAAAAGATACATAATACCTATCATCATCCAACTATCCATTTGAGATGAGACTTTTAGTCATAGCCAGGACATGATGTACATCATCGTGCACAACAAAAGGAGCACTAATACCAAACTTTAGTCTCACAACTATGCCAATAATATCACATACATGATCATAACCCACTCCAAATGGAACTTGTAATAGTGTGGTAAGTATAAAACTAATAATGATTTGGGGTCAATGAAAGGAAGCCCTCGAGTCAAGAAGCCAATACTAAGAGTAAGAGGATTCAAAATCACTAAATTAAGTAGCATCAAGTGATGAAGAAACAAGTATGTAATAATTTGAATTGTACTCCAATGCATTTTTCTCCTCAATATTAACAATGGACTTAGGAACAATGCAATCGTCAGAAGAGTTGACATTATCTTGCACTTCCCTTTTTCTTTTTTACACCTGTCATTGCACATTTTATGGCCCTCTAACCTTATATCACCTTGTTTCTCGTAATAGTGACAAGTAAGAGAGCACTTAATACCATGAGATTTACCACATGACTGTCCATGAGACTTAGACTTGTCCCTATTGGACAAGTCTAAGTCTCTACCATGGTGGTGATTATTCCCTTTACCATCATGTCCGCCTCTTACTGTAAATGCATACAAAGTAGGGTTGTGCCAATGTCCCTATTGGACTGTACATCTCTACCATGGTGGTGATTATTCCCTTTACCATCATGTCTGCCTCTTACTGTAAATGCATGCAAAGTAGGGTTGTTCCAATGTTCTTCATATTAACTTCTTCTATAAGTAAGGATCTCTCCACATCACCACATTTAAGACCATGTTTATGGGGATTGGCACTCATAGTAGTACAGAAGGTATCCCAAGACTCAAGTAGTGTGAGAAGCAAGAATAAAGGCTTGACGTTATCCTCAAACTTAATACCATGCGAGGTAAACTAGTTGAAAATGGAGTGGAATTCATTTAAATGAGTAGTCATAGGAAACTTCCCTCCTTCGTACAAAGGTCCACTAGCTTCCTTAGCCAATAAAATTGTGAGGTGTGACTTTTCTTGTAATAAAGATTATATATCTTTTTTCATAAATCATAAGCACCACTTTCAATCACAATAACATTGAAGTAAACCTACTTAAACAAAGATGAAGATAACGGTGGACTTGCATAACTCATCAAACTCATCCCAATCCTCTCTATATCAATCTTTTGCCTTTATTTCCTTAGTTTTCAATGACCTAACTTGATTCTTTGCACCAAACCTACCAAATCTGAGTCTTCCAATACTGAAAGTTGTTTCTATCCAACTTCTCTATGTTAAAGATAGCACTATCATTAGAAGTATTTGAAACACATGTTATTATCTTAGCCAAAAATAGAGAGTATGACTACTATCATAATAGTATATTAGTCCTAAAACTAAGCTTAAAAACATAGAACATGAGGAAGATTGAGCCAATACACTGCTTCTACTGGGAGGAATTAGTAGACTGTTGAATATAAGTATCTATTGTCAAGAAACTACTGAAAAAATAAAGTTTACTAGAGCTATCTATAAGACTATAGTAAATTAGTATATAACTATAGGCAAAAGATTAAAAAATACAAAGTTGTCACTGCTAGAGATATCTAGGTAGCAACCATGATATACAATGCAACTAGTAATATAAGAGAGAGCATAAACCACTAAGGTACCAAATGCTACCAATGACACAAATGTCGATACTTATGCAATCACACTCCTAAGATAACCTCTTTGTATGGAGCAGTAAGGCAAGGGACATGTAACATCCTAGGAGAAGCTACCTGAATCCCATAAGCACAATGAGAAAAAGGGAAACCATCCTACAACTATAAAAGCATATACTTGACATTGAGTTAAAATATGAATGCTATTGTACTTTGTATTTTTAGTCTTGTTTTTGTACTCAAGATTATGCTTATGAGTCCAAGCTAATCTATCTTGGAACCTAATTCACTCGAGTAACAGTTAGTGTCTAGTCTCAGTCACATCATGCTTCTTCTCATTAACTTCTATCCTCTAGAGCTAGACCTTGCTCAAGGATCCATATTTCTCAACATGGTATTAGAGCCATAGTGAGCTCAGTTAGCTCAACTCACTACTCCTCTAGTTCCCCACAACCTCTGGTTAGCTCAGCTCCATAAGAATCTTTTATCTCTCACTTCATTTCCACTCTACCATTCTTGACCTCCATAGCCAACAACACATACCTCTATTGGAGCAGCCATATCTCTTCAACTCGGCCATATGTCTTCAAGATTTATTCTCAAGATTTGATCTTCAAATCAAGTGCAACTTCTCTGCACAAAATCTAAGGAGATTGATGCGCATCATGCCTAGCATTTGCATTTTTCCAAATCTAGGCATAGTTTTGATAGGGACCACTTTGAAGGCTTAGATCTCTCAACTCGGGAAAAACGAGTAGAAACCCTCTTAGAAGAACTTAGATCCATTAGTGAGGGTCCTCCATCTCAAAGGGTTTGAGTAGATTCGACCCATGGAGCTCATGGGAGCTAATTTACCAATCACTTTTCCCTATTTTGATAGGATAACCATAGCCATTTTGATTTCGAGATAAAAAATTACTTCATTTTCTCACTCCCTTAGCTCAAACAACCCATTGCAACTCTAATCCACTATATCACTAAAGTTTCAGCAAGTACAACCCTCAAACTTAGCAAGAAGAAGGTTCAAGAAGATCAAGCATCAACATCTGACATTAAGCTTCAAGATAGTATCTCTTAATACTAAATAGTGTTGTTTAAACACTAATAGCGATTGTGCCTTTTGGTACAATTTTTTCTCTAACTCTCTTGTTGGATTTATCTCAGTTGTTGAAGTTGATTCTCAGTTATTGTAATGAAAAACATGAAGATTTTATGTTGATATTGTTCATGAGAAGTAACACGATTCTTGTTACTCATCTGTACTAGACGGGAATATTGTTTGCTCTACCTGCAGGAGGAAATGAAGCTACTCACACTCAAGTGCAATCAATATTTCCATCCAAATATTTTGAAGATATTTCAGCTACCTTAATCATCGTGCAAAACTCAAAGATTGTGGTATATTTTCTTGAGGGGGACAAGAAGAGCAAAGTCAAAGAAGATTCAAGCAAAGTGGATAACATCAAGGAAAGCAAAGTTGAGACCATTAAGAATAAGGAAAAGGGAACTTTCATGCTAAAAGAAAACCACAAAAAGCTTACAAAGTCATATCTAAAGATGAAAATCACAAGGGCCTATCAGTTCTTGTCTCCAAAATCTACTAGATCTTTTTAAGCCTTCTATGTACTTGCATTAATGCTCCAATCATAAGCTTTGCAATCCTCATGTAACCTGTGTACTACAGCCTCTACAACACTTAGTGAGGTCTTGTGATAGCCTCTAGCTTTATATGGTTGGTTTTTTCCATGTGTACATTTAGCAAGGTTCTACTCATGACAACCTCTGTATACTGAGTGCTTTTTATGGTTGTAATTGAGGAGGGCTGTTGAGATATGCAATCACACTCCTAGGTTAGCCTCTTTGTATGGAGCAGTAGGTCAAGGGACATGCAATAGCCTAGGAGAAGATATCTGAATCCCATAGGCACAATGAGAAAAGGGGAACCATCCTACAACTATAAAAGCATGTACTTCACATTGAGTTAAAATATGAATGCTATTGTACACTTTCAGTCTTGTCTCTCTACTCAAGATTGTGTTAATGAGTCCAAGCTAATCTATATTGAAACCTAATTAACTTGAGTAACAGCTAGTGTTTAGTCTCAGTCCTCACGCTTCTTGTCATTGATTTCCGTCCTACATAGCTAGACCTTGCTCAAGGATTTATGTTTCTCAACACCAAAGATGTCAATTACATAGATGCAATCTCAAGCAAAAGAGTTGCATGTACATAAGCCAACTGTGCACAAGAGATCTCTAAAAGCAACAGAGTTCCACCAATCTACAAGCAACTCAGTGCATATGAACAATGAAGTTGAAGTACATAACCAACAATGCATCCAAAGTTGATAAACTTATCTGACAGGAGGAAGTACATAGTGTACAAACCAAAGCTAAATTAGTCCACAATCTTCAATGTATGTATGGATAGTGTGTGTTGAAACCAAATGAGCATATATACATAGATAAGAGACTCCCACAGTCTTGAATAAATCAAGCTCAGCAATGAGAACGTCAAAATACTTCCCGTAGGATAAAATTTAGAATAGTAAAGAGCAATCCAATCTCAAGACATGAATGTCATAACATCTAGGAACCCAAGAGGCATCAAATGTAGATTCGAGAGTATAATCATAATATAAGTGACCAAGCCTATAGTCCATAAAGCTCCAAAGCAAGTAACCATTGTTGTATCTATTGAATGGAGCTCAAATTCAAAGCTTAGAGCACAACGTAAGCATACTTGATGTATAATAACCAATGCCACCCATTAATACATCCATGTAGCATACGCTTATAGGCATTCAATATCACAATATATGCTTGCTATCCACAGGGTATTACAGCAAAGAACATTTCAAATGTTGAGCTTAACAAGTTCTAATCAATCCAAGGAGTTTTCTTCGATATCAACACATCATCTAGGCATCACAAACTTGTCCCACAAGCATTAGTAAAGCATGAATCAATCAAATGCTTACTACTCAAACTATGAACAACAGTCTACTGTCTTAAATTGTGGAGCAATGGTTGATCCAAAAATCCTCAAATGATATTGAAAATGGAGGAATAGTAAGCTAGAAAGGATCATCAAGTACCAGACATTGAGCAATAAGAGCTGTGGGGTGAAATGGTTGAGATAGGACTTGTCCTAAAAATGCCCCAAAAAATGTGACATGTTTCCTAATGGCTATTGACGGTGTCTGTTGATCATTGAAAAAGGCTCAAATGATCCAAGGAAAGGCCCTGATCAATGTTAGATAATGTGGAGGTGATACATGGAGAGATAGAACTGATGCATATCTTAATGATTGTAGCGCTGGCTGGAGAAGAGCGCGTGTACTAGTTTTCCATGCAATCTGCTTTTCGCATTAGGGATGTCCTGGATACTAATGTCGTCATTTGTCAGCACGTCCTCCTTTCTCATCTTCAGCATGGCATACACATCCCTCTTCTGCTTCTTTTCTATTTTTGGCTCTAGTCCCAACGCCTTCTCCACCAAGGTGGGGGTTAAGCGAACCTGCACCTGTTTAGCGTTTTGTCCCCTTCCTATTGTGACAGTGCTGCACTCATTGTCGGGGTCGTAAGACCTGAGAAATTCCATACACTTTGTGTGGTCGGGTTCTTACACAAATTTTTCTAGGTACTTGGTGGAGTTGCATTTTTCAACGACTCTCCTGGCCCCCTCCTCCTTAGCCACCAAACCTTCTATGTTATGAATGGTTCGGAACTTTAGCTAGTTGTAGGTGCGGCTCTCCAAAGTAATGCTGTATTGCGCTCTTTCCTCTTCTGTGAATGGAAGTCGGTGGGCACGGTCTTCTTGTGACATCTTTCGTTCCTATCATAAACCCTAGTTTCCATTAGTGCTTCCAAATTAACAATTCACAAAAAATATCATAGACTAAAAAGGAAAGACTCTATGTGTTTATTGAATGAAAGCCTTAAAATTCTATCCAATGTGGAGCCTTCCCTTTCAGCTTTAACTTTTTGCCTTTTATTTTAAAGTTCTCTTGACATCTTCCTATCTCGCTCGTTGTTTACGCGCTTATGCGTTTTTCTTGATTTTCACTGGTTTTAATTGATCTCTTGATTCATCTTACTCCCTGTCCCTTCCCAGCTTGAGAAGAATCCTTACTAGGATTGAAGGTGTGGGATGTTGAGGACCTTCGACAATGGGTCTTAGGAGTTACCGGCGTAGGAACCAAGTGTAAAAATCGGGGTTGTACTCTAACTGAGCTGCACGATCGAGATCAAAAGGGCGAGTACCAATGTGTGTTATGTAAGTGAGAACATCTGTTAGGAAGTCACCGGAGGCATCGCGACTAGCAATGTGTAGCTCCTCCTCAGCCAGTAGGTGATCGAGGTAAGGATATCCCTTGATGTGCTCTTCCAGGGGGCAGTTGCGAAGAGTGGTTAACACTCTGTACAAGGTTGGCGCGATATAAGTGGGGTCGTACTCCGTTGTTTTGATTGCACGGCGCTGCTCTGCATTGGTCATGACTCGGCATCCCTCTACTTTCCATTGCAACCTAAGAGTGTACTAGTGCCGCAAGAATGGGGATTCAGTCCCAGCAAGTTGGGATAATTCTGTAATTTCTTGGTCGGTGATGGCAGAAGTGGTTCGTTGATCGTATGATGTTATGAGGCGTTGTTTGAGGGCTTGCTCTTTAGAGCTCTCGCTGTCGAGCAATACAGCAGCGGAGTTTGCTGCCTTCGCGAAGGCAAGTTCAAATGTCTCCCAAGAACAAGGCATCGTGCGAATTTCGGTTGCAAAAGGCTCAGGCAACAAGCCTAAGTCCAAGCGATCATAGCTCAGAGCTCGAGCCATCTAATGCAATCAGCCATGTCATCCCCTATATCTTCGGCTAGATCTGAGGCCAGTGTCAAAAATGACTTTCGCTTGTAGGAGGGTTTAAGATGTGCTGGTGGTTGGGGTTTGATAGCACTAGAGCCTTTGACAGTGGATAGTTGTGGGTGCGGGTGTGCCTTAGGTTGCAGTTGGGCTTCGTGGCTTAGGGCTAGGGAAGCAACAGCTACTTCTGATGGACTGCTGCCTTCAAAGTGGATCATTGTAGTCAGATGGACTCTAGTGGGTGATGGGTCATGCGACGGTGTCTGTCGTTTGGGCCGATAGGCTTGTTCGAGTGTGGGCCTGGGGAGCACTGCGGCTCATGGTTTTGAGGTTTGATGGGACTGGGGGTGATCAAGCTTGGGGGTAGCATACAAATGGCGGTCTTGGCCCTATGGGCTTTAGAAATATATAACCAGGTCTTTTCCTCATAGTAGCCTTGCATGTGCAGGAGGGCTTTGGAGATCCACCTTCACTGGATCATGCCGTGATTTCTGTGATTGCGCCTTGGTGTCCTAGGTTTAGATCTTTGGGTCTTATGAGGTCGTGTGCGATGACTCCTAGGTGGCGGTTGCGGCTGTTTAGGCCTCCATTGGAAACTAGGCTATTGAGCCTTAGCTTTTGTTACCACGAGTAGTGGTTCTTAGAGGTGGTGGGTGGTGGCCGGGCACTACCTTTCTCCTTAGATTAGGACGCTATTTACCTATGGCGAGGTGAATGCGCTACAACTCATAATCGACATGGTAACGAGTTTTCTTCTTGAAGGTTCACCCTAGCAACGTCTTAGTGCCTGCATCCTTGGTGTTTGGCAGTACGTAGAAGATCATTGGTACAGTTTCAGTCTCGATAGAAATGGCGGCCCTGCACCTGCCGAGGAGTGCATAGGAGCGGTCCCCATATGGATTTAACCTGGCATTAGTGGGTTGTAGTGGTGGTTTGCCAAGTTGGGTCTAATGATCGTGAGTCAAGACATTGAAGTCTGCTCCCTCGTCAATTAAGGCATTGAAGATGCATGTTCGCTTGGCAGTGACCATGATGTGCAGGTATGCAAGTTTCATGATTTCCTCATCTGTGTCATCAATTTTGGTGATGGTGGCTACCCGGACGTTGACTGGTGGTTCCAACATTGGTGATTCATGCAAAGGATGCGTGGGGGGATAGTATTTCTTGACACAACTGCCATTGAAGAAGCCTATTCCTTCGTCAGCTAGAGTCTCGAGCTCGACGTTGCCCGTTTGGCTGATCGCACAGACCCTGAAAGGTCCAAGACCCGAAACTTCATTTTTTGATTGTGCCCCTTAACTGAGTATAGGAGCACTAGGTCACCTTGTTTGAAGTCGCGTTGCTTGACATGCTTGCCAAACTAGCTCTTACGTCGTGCCTTCTCGCATATGAGTGCATGAGTAGCTAGAAGATGAGTCTCCGAGAGGTGTTCGAGCTCTATTAGGTGTTGCGTCCATGCTTCCTTTCCTTCCCATCACTCCTGAAGTGCAATTCGTAGACTAGGCACGAAGAATTCTATGGGGAGAATTGCTTCGGTTTCGTAGGTCAGCATAAAGGGGGTATGTTTTGTAAGCTGTGCGGTAAGCCCACAAAGCCACCATCAGCTTGTTATCCCAGTCACTACGTGAGGCCAAGACTACCTTGGTTAGGACGTTGACAAGAATCTTATTTGTGGATTCTGCCTGGCCATTTGCTTGAGGGTAGTATGGAGAGGATTTTCGATGGATAATTAGGAAGGTGGATAGGAGATGAGTTATCACTTCATTGATGAAGTGTGTCCCCTGGTCCACTGACTAGTTCGATCGGGCATCCGAATCGTGAGATCATCTGCTCCCATAATAACTTGGCAGTCGTTCAAGCATCATTCTTTCGGGTTTCACTCGCCTCTGCCCACTTCATTAGGTAGTCTATGGCCACAATGATGTATTTGGCCTGAGAATACTGTGCAGCGGGGCTGATGGGTTCCATGAAGTCGATCCCCCATTTTTCGAAGGGTTGTCGTGCAATGATTGGGGTCAACTCCATCTGATCCTCGCGAATCGGGACCTTCATCCACTGACATTCATCATAATGCTTAACAAATCGTGTGGCATCATGAAACAGCGTTGGCCACCATAGTTGAGACTGTAGCACCTTGCGGGCCGTTGTGTCTCCGCAAAAGTGTCCACCAATAATCCCACTGTGTACCTCCGAGAGCACGTCGTGCATCTCATGTTTGCACATGCATCTGCATAGAAATCCATCTTGCCCTAAGCGATATAGCTAGCATGCTATCAACTGGTAGGGTTGGATTTTGAGAATAAGTCACCTCAGTCTTGCCTTTTCTATTGGTCGCTCAAGTAGTCCGTGCTCAAGCAGTTGGACTATGTCATCTGCCCAATATGGTGTTAGATCAGCCTTGAACAAATCCCTCCCACTGGAGAGGTTAAAGAGGTAGGCGTCTAGCAATTCATCGGTAATGCCTTCTCTAGCAGATTCCCCTGTGGGGATGCATGACATATGATCAACCATGTAGTGTTGTTTTCCCTTCCGTACAACCATGGAGAAGTCAAACTCCAAAAGCAGAAGGAGCCACCGAGCTATACGTCCTATAGCGCAAGGTTTGTTCACTAGGTATAGCAAGGCTTGATGGTCTACAAAGAAGGTAAAGGGCGTAGCCAATAGATAATGCCAGAACTTCTTCACAGCAAACACCATGGCCAAGCCCTCTCTTTCTATCATCGAGTAATTCATTTTCGTCTCCGTGAGTTGTTTGCTAGCAAAGCTCACTGGATAATCTAGGTTGTGCTCGCCAAGTTGGCACGACACTGCCCCCACAGCAATTTTAGAAGCATCGATATGCACATGGAAGGTTATGGTCCAATCCGGGGCTCATAGAATTGGTGATGTGGTTAGAGCCCTCTTCAACTCTTCATATGCGTGTTGGCATGCTTCAGCCCATACGAAGACAATCAGCAACTTGTATAAAGGTCTTGCTATCAATGTGTAATTCAACACAAACCGTCGATAGTATCCCGTATGGCCTAAGAAGCATTGAAATCCCTTGTAGTTGGTTGGGGGTGGAAGGTCGACAATAGCCCTGACCTTCGAGAAGTTAGTGGCAATGCCGTTCTTTGACACCACATGGCCGAGGATGCATCCATGCTTCACCCAAAACTGGCATTTCAAGGGGTTCAAGGAGAGACTATATAGGCGACATCGATCAAAGACTGCTTGGAGTTTGTTCAAGTGTTCCGTCCAAGTCGAGTGAGCGCAGAGGTCATCGACAAAGACTTCTAACTCCTTGTAAAGCATGTCTTTAAATATGGTGCACATGAGACGTTGGAAGGTGCCAGGGGCATTAGTCAACCCGAAAGGCATGACTATGTATGCAAAGACGCCGCCACTCGGTGGTGAAGGCAGTCTTATGCCTGTTGGCAGGATGCACTTGCACCTAGTTGTATCCTGAGCCATCCATAAAACTGTAGGCCTCCTTGCCTGCCACTCTTTCAAGCATGTGCTCAGTGTATGGCAATGGATAATTATCCCTTTTGGTAGCAGCATTCACCTTTTTATCTAATTTTTCCATTTTTCTTCATCACAATGACTATGGGTGATACCAGTCCGTGTGCTCAATTTCGTAAATGAATCCTGCTTTTATCAACTTATCAATTTCTTCTTTGACAGCATGAGCATGCTTAGGATTCATTGGGTACGGTCGCTGCTTCACCGGCGCTGTGTCTGGTATCATGGGTATGTTATGAGTCACTACACTCGGATCTATCCCTTTAAGCTCTTCCAAGGACCGTGCAAACACGTCCACATACTCTCTCAAGAGAGTGACTAGACTCGCTTCCTCTTTCTCAGCCAAGTCATCAGCAATGAAGACTGGTCGGGGTGTCTCCCTTTCCCGTGCTAAGTTCACCTCTTTGACCCTGGTTGGTCCCTCGATCTGTTCGCTCGTTTGCCCTTGCCGTTTGGCACCCATCAAGATCACTACCCTATCTCCTTTCTTGAATTTCGTAAATCATTTTGAAAGGTACCGTGGTTTTCGTTGCTCATCTGTTCCGGTGCCCCTGGGTTGATTTGCTCTTCCTTGCTTCAATCGTCTGCGCCTCAGGTGGACAGGTAAGTCCCCGGTTGTGCGTCGGGTCTTGGGCGGCTTAGGTATTTCTAGGTCGCTATCCGAGCTCACCACTGACTCAGAGTCGAACTCGCCATCTTCGCTAGAAGAGGGAGTCTCCCCTGGTGGTCGCAGTTCAGATGGTGATTCAGCTCTAAGCACTAGTGTTGCTCATGGTTAAGTTAGGCTTGCTTGCTCAAGGTCTATGGCTGCTACGTGTTCTAACCAGGCACAGTCACAATTTATGTGCATGAGTCCTCGCTCTGTCTTGTAGGCACTTATTTTTTGCGGCTTGGAATCCGCCCATATTTGTTCTATTTCATGTCCCTCCATGTCGTATTCTACCGAATCCACCTCACCCTCACTTCCATCACTGAAGGGTTGGCAGTCTTTGTACTCGTCGTCAGAGTCCTCTGTGCCAGCCGGTTCGTTGTCCCGTAGGGCTTGGTACAACTCTTGTCGCCGATCCGGGACTAAGGCCCAGTTGTACATAAGGTTCAAGTCATGCACCCTGGTCCATTGCCACTCGGATTCGCCTAAGAGATCTCGGAGTGGTGTGAGGTTTGTTGCTCAGTTGTCAGCCAGCTTGTCTATTAAGTATTCCAGGGCCTCCTGAAGTTCTCTCTTGTTGTTTGGCACTTGGAAGGTGACGGGATTAGGTCTCCCAAGATGGTTTCCTTCCATCATGCACACTGGTATAGAGGGCATGCCGTCGGTCATGCCCATCATCTTGATGGCTTGCTCATGCGCCTCTTGGTCCGAGAACGGCAGGCTGATTGTAGCAAGGACATGCATCTAATCCCACTCATCTTCTGGACATAGAATATACTTGGTCAAGGGCCCATAGTACTTCTTGACTTGACTGTCACCCTTGAGCATCGAGGAGATGGCATCCAAGTTGACTGGTGAGGTTTTCCAAGTGTCCATCTCTACCCTCACAGATTCCGTCCTGTTGCCTAAGAATATCAAGCTGTTACACCAATCTTCAATAACTCTAGCATTGCACATCCAGGGCCGGCCTAACAGGACATCGTAGTCCACCCCCTTCATAACTATAAAGTCGACAGAGAACTGGACACCTGTGATTTTCACTAGCCAATTTTTAAGTACCTCAAATGGCCTCACCCTCATGTCGTTTGCTAATGTGACATTAAATCGAGCAGTCTCAACATGTGGGTTTCCCCAAGTCTGCAGTACTGCATGGCTTAGCACACTAACCCCGGCTCCCGTGTCTACGATCCCCTTTCTTGTTGTGTCTCCTAAGGCTAGGACTAGTAACACTGCATGCATCTCGGTGCCTTCCCAGAAAGCATTAATGTGCAAGAACTTTGGCACAAATTGTAGTGTTAGACTTGGTATTTGTGTTTCTACATCCTGATTCTGCAAATCCGATGCCTGTTCTCATGATTCCTCGACCCACTGCTTAAGGTTTTGCCATAGGGTGGGGTGCTACTTAAGCAGGTCCCCTAGGCTTAACGTCATTGGGTGGTCACTAGAGTGGTGAGGAGGCTATCAGCTGCTCGTCCCTCTCCTACGCCGAATTGTCCTGGCCAATGGCTGTGACTGATTTGTGGGCCTGCAGCATCAAGGCTTGCCCTAAGGAATACTGTCTGTGGTGCGGTTGCCTTTCATGACTTTGGTCAAGGGGGTGAGTCTGCCATGCTCATGCTGATGAGATCCTCGCTCTCATCCTCTAGGATGGGCTCAGCGTCTCTTAAGTGCTCTTGGGCCTCTTTTACCCAGTCCTTCACCTTCTCTATGGCCTCGAGTTGGCGCTTCGGATGCGGGTACTCCCCTACCTTGGCACTTCCCTTTTCGGCCGTCTTAGGGGCTGAAGTTTCCATCTCTGCGTCCTCAACTTTCTTTCCAATAGGCAGAGTTGTAGCACTTTCAGCTTTCAGTGTGATCTTAGCCTCCGGCCTCCTCTTCCTTCGGCTACAGCTCTTTTTTCCCGTCGAGGCTATATCGAGGTTGCTAGGCCCTGGTAGTGATATGCCAGCCTGCACGAGTCATGACCCGCAACAGGATGGGTGTGGCCTCCCCATCAAGGTTCTCGACATCGAATAGTCCTAATGGGACGGATGGTACTTCGGTTGAATTTGTAGAAGGTTTTCGCTTTGGGCAATCGATAAAGAGATGGGTGATTCCACACTCAACACACCTTAGGTCGGCTTTGTCTTGGTTCTGTTGCTCCCTCTCGGGGCAACATGATGAGACATGGCCTAGGTGACTGCAGGTCCAATAGATGATTGGGTCCTGTGTCTACCCTCCTAGGCCTCTACCTCATCCTCTCCCTAACGCCATCACTGGTACTGGTCAATAGTCCATAAGGACGACATTGCCCTCTTCTCATGAGAGACATAAGGGTATAAGTAAGTATCTTCCTCATCTGGCTCTTCCACGTAGTGGACTGGAGCGTCACTCGGTGGATGGGTCACATAGGGACCGGGTGACCTAGGTATACCTGTAGGGTTTATGTCCATCCTGGGGACAGCTGGCTTAATGCCTTTAGGCGCAGGAAGGGCCAATGGGGCTTCCCTTCCAAAAAGTGGCTGCGGTCTGTCTGCTAGGTAAGCCTGACCATATGGTTGGGAGTATGGAAGTCTCTTGGGTAATCTACAGTGCATAGCGTCGTGACCGAACCTGCCGTAATTAGCGTAAGGTCTCGACCGAGGGTCTTGACACTCAACTGGCAAATGATTTCCACCACACTACACACATTGGATGTGTGGCCGCGTTGGTCATCTCCATAGGTCTTGCAACTTGACTATCTCCATCTTGACATCAGCTAAGTCGTGGTTCGTCTCAGTGGCCTTCCCCTTATCTTGGGATGATGGGGTGGTCGCTCACCAGAGGTTGGTGCTCTTTCCAAATCTCGCGAGATGGTTTCTTCTGAGTTGGAGCTCTTGGAGCTCCTCTCTTTTAGTTGATCATCAACTCTGATAGCTTCCTCAAAAACCCTAGCTAGGGTGTCTCGCTGCAAGCTCAAGTTGGCTGCCAAAGCCTTATACAGTTCCTCATTTCGAATTCCGCTGATGAACACAGTTGAAACTGCTCTTTCAGTTGGTCGTTCACCTGTAGGGATTCTCTTGAAGAGGCTCCTTACATGGGTTACGTAATCACGAATGTCCTCCTCTTTCTGCTTGACATTCATTAGTCGTACTGCCAGATTGTCGGAGTATCCAGGCTCGGCAAATCTCTTAATGAAGAGATTCTTGAGGCTATTGAAGTTTGCCCGCTCTGCAACATCTAAGCTTGTATACCAGGTCTTGCCCTTCTCACCTAAGCAGAGTCCGAATGCTTGAGAACGCTGAGTTAGGTCGCTCAGGCCATTGGCTTCACGGACTTGCTCGAACTGCTCTACAAAGCTGTATGGGTCGTCATGGGGTTGGTACTTGTCGAGCTGCTTTGCGACTATTGGGATTTTAGACTAGCTCTTAGAGCCTTGGGTTGCTCCTAACCGTGCCACCCAGCAGTGAGGTCGCCAATGCTGCAGCACTTTGCTCTGCTGCGGCGTTGTCTAACAATCGCTTCATAAGAAGTTCGCTCAGCGTTAAGTCTCCTTCTAGGGCTCTCTCGTGATTCGTTCGGTTTCTGCTGGCTATGTTTAACACTCACTGTACCTCACGCAAATCCGTGCTTTGCCTTTGACTCCTTGCCTGCTAGTCTCTGTTGTACGTGGCTATGCCTTGCAATGCCTTATGGGCTAGCTTCCTCTCTTCTTCTAAGTCTGCGATGATAGCATCTGTTGTCCGACTGCGGTGCTCATATCGGACGTGCGCATCGTAGCTGCTGACCAATTGCTGTATAGCCTTTAGGAAGATGCCTAAGTCGAGTTCCTCATTAGACCTGCGGTCCGAGCTTTTCTCTGCCATAGTCGAGTTCTCGTGCTTCGCCAAGCTATCGATCGGATTGAGTGGGTTTGTCAAATCCCCTTCGTTTGCACCGCTTGCTTGGTCCTACTTTGCATGTTGATGGTTTGTCTCCGTCCGTGGGTTTTCTCCTATTCGTGGGTTCCTTGAGTGGCTTATCTGAGTAAGTTTCTTGACTTATTAAATACATTCCTCAAGTTATCTCCACTCCGTGCATGTGTTCTTTCTGGTGCACGCGTGTTCAATCAGGCTTTCGGTTTTTCTTAAGTGCACTTCAAGTGCAGAAATTCAAGGTGAGTGCGGCAAACAGTCTCTAAGCGTCTCATGCACCCTCGGGCCTGATAGGCTTTGTAGATCAATTATTTGGCCATCTAGATGGGATTTAGGGCCTTTCGACTATGTTGCCTTGCCGTTTTTTTGGGCTCGATATGGTTTGGCAGGTTACCTCTAGGTCTCTAGGTTTCTAGGTACCACAACAGCCCATTCAAACTGTTAAGTGACCATGCCTTACAATTTTGTCTACTCAGTGCGCCAGAATCAAGCTCTAAACGTCAAGAGGGCTTATGATAGGTTGCGCTGCTAAGCTCCAGTTGGGTCAAGTCAAATCTCTGAGACTCAGTTAGGCACACACTCGGCCCAACTAGTCCGAATTGCAGTCTCCAAGTGAGTGACTCCGGACGGGCCGAATCGTGCATGTCCGAGTGCAAAAAAAATTTCATAGGCCGAGGTTCGAGTGGATTAACTCGGACGGGCCAAGCCAGATATTGGGCCTAGGGCCGAGTCACGTCCTGGGCTGAGTAGAGTAACTCGGACAGGCCGAGTCGAGTATCAGGTCCGAGGGCCGATTAGGGTTTTCGGGTCGAGGTCCGAATGGGCGGGTCTCCGAGGGCCAAGTCTGGGACTTGGTCTAACAAGGGCCATTCGGACGGGTCGAACGCGGCGCAACAAATGCCGCGCAATGACGATTTTGATTGAATCTCCCTAGTTAAGCAATCATCCCAAGCACAAACTTGCAGATCCTGGCTAAGGCACCAAGGGAAGTGATTGGTATACCTGGGGTGAGCGGTAGTCTCTCTGATGACGCAATCGAATCGAATCTTTGCGGGGGCTCTCTCTCTCTCTCTCTCTCTCTCTCTCTCTCTGTGCAACGGTTGCAAATGAGCTCTCCCTTGGCCTCCTGGCCCTTAAACTCCTTCTCGGGCACGAGTTTGACACTCTCAATCACTCACTTAAGCATCCCAAGCTAGCTTTTTGCCATTTTTTGCATGTTTTATGTCATGTTTTTCCTTGTTTGCAATAGTAAACCCTACCCTTTTCCGGTTCGATTTCCTAATCCTATCCTATACTAAATGCAACGAAAATCGAAAGCAACAAACTGAAATGATTTCTCCTTATTTTCCAATCATCAAACAAACTAACTAACCCAAAATACTTACTTGTTTTGAAGATCAAAACATCCAACCTTCCTATCTACCTCAAGCTCCGTTTCAGGGGAGAATCCCTTACTTCGATGCTTGATATGGAGTGCACAAGCGCTCAAGCTTGAATCCGTTTGTATCGGCAACAACGGAACCAAAATGTGGGAGCTTTCGCTCAACCGCCAAGACCCACAGACCACTTATTGTTCAAGCGTTCCAAGCAAGCTCTATTGGCTACCTCTCACATAGCCGATGCGCCCTCAATCCTACGAGTGTAGTGAGCTTACCTTGATGCCGATATGAGTTGCTGCCTCTCTTCCGCACTCCAGTAGCTCCACAATCCTAGATGCTAGCTTGAGTATGCTCAAGCCTCCTCATTCTCCAAGCTCCAACCGCCATAGCCGCATGCGTAAGAGAAGAAAAGAGAAGAGAAGAGAAGAGGAGATGGTGATGAGCTTCACCCCCTTGATCCCGCACTCCCACTCACTTACTCCCTCACACTCACAATCACTCCCTCTCTTAAGAGCACACACAAGTAAGGAGAGGAGAAGAAGAGAAGAGCTCTTGTTGGGCACACACCAAAGAATGAGCTTCCATTCACTTTTTAAACTTTATATATACAAACCCTAAAACCCCATGGACACCCATCCTTTTTTACATGACCGGCCATTGTGGCAAGGTCCCTTTTTCTAGTTCCCTCTTTTAGCTTCATGCCCTAGGCCTATATTCGACTATTCTTTTACAGGTGGCACAGGAGAGAGCCTGGCGCTCTTTTACAAGAGTTTTTGGAGTTTTTGAGGCGCCTTTTATTTAAAACTACGCTTTTGGTCCCGGCTTAGCTTTGGAGACTGCCTGCATGTCCTTGCTCCTTTTCCATCTTGTTTCTGCTTTTTCATTCATACTTCCGCCTTCTCGGCTTGGGGTTAACAAGAGTAGTCAAGGACCCCTAGGAGCTCCCTCTTGAAGGGCAAAGTCACCAGTAGAGAGTAGGCATCACAAGAAGTAAGAGGACATGGCTGCCTTGCTTCACAAAACCTATGGACTGAAGTAAAATAACAAAAGAGAGCTCCAATACCTCTGAAGGAATGCCTTGAGGGTGCCCAAATGGGCTGAGTAGGTGCTTGGGAAGCCAGGGAGTGACAGAAGCTCAGGAGAGTCGAGACTATGGCTGTCGAGAAGGAGACTCAATGAGCATAGGTAATCGATAAGAAGCTGAAGGAGTCACAAACCAAGTCAGAATGCTCGATCAACCATGCTTTGATACCAGTTGAAAGGAGAGAAGGATCGAAGCTTGCTTGGAAGAGCTATGGCGAGAGAGTAAGAGCAAGAAAGAGAGAGAGAGAGACCAAATGGGAACTCCAACAGTCACAATGTGTGACTGGGCCTTCCTTTATTCAAATTGTCACTAAAAGAATAAAGAATAAAGTGATGGTGTCAAGCATTTTTCTAAAAACTGAAAACCCCTAGTCTAACTGTAGTTAGGTTTGATTTTTGTTAGCTTAGTTGTTTGTGTGACAGTTTGTTTTGTTGTTTCATAATTGGATTTTCAGTGTTTGTTTAGCGTGGGATTTGTTTCTGTCATTTTGTTTGGTTTCTTGAGTGTGAAACTTGATAACCTTGGTCAAGCTTGGTATTTTTTTGGATAGGTTGAAGCTAGAGTTTGCTAGTAGCTGTTGAACATTGTGGAACAAGGTTTGATTTCTTGTTGAGATTCTGTACTTCACGGGGATTATGGGTTCATGAGCAATTCACTTTGCACTTGTTGATGCACCACACTCAAGGGTCATCTCTTGTTCTTATGAAATATTTCCATGCCATGGGTTGGGATATGAAGCACGTTTTTCATCATCGTTGGGCATGAGGCCCGTTGCAACTATATGCAGTAAATCTTAGTTGCACACGCACTTGAGAGAGCACCTATCATTGAGCACACACATCTCTTACACACACGATATTTGGGATATTCATCACAAAAAGTTAGGAACCTCTGGATAAGTGGATAAGGTGGTTGGGTAAGTCAGAGGGTCGTGAAGGACACTGTCGATTGTGAGATGGGTTGTTCTTATTTGGTCAACATCTTGAGGACCATCATTTCCTGAGTGATTGTGAGATTTTGGATGGGTGGAGCGGAGCATGATATTTTTACTTGCTGAGAGTTGAGAGGTGAGGTTAAGGATTTAAATAATTAATGAATTTTGTTTGCATAATGCATGATGCACGAGCACATCTAGATAGGCTAGGCACTAATTTTTCAGTGCATGTAATATTATTCATGTCACGAAGCATAGCTTGATTGGTTGCATATCATGGATCCTACATTGCACATTTCTCGAATCAAGAGTGGATGAGCACAAGGCTCTATTTCATAGCATATTTTTGCTAGGGCGCATTGCATGGAAAAACACGTATATGAGAAGAGGTATATGGGTTCTCGAAGTTACATGCTTTGTTGAAGATTGTTGTAAAATCAAAAGTATGACACGATTCAAAGAAGGGGGGGAGTCATGAATTAAGAAGCGAAAAATATTGCAAGAGTATCCATCAATGTATAAATTGTGATGTTGGTGTTCACTTTCATTGTGGGCTGTTTTCGAAACAAAATAAGATTATGGTTCTATATGAAGCTAATGCAATATTACAAATTGGAACTAGGTACATATGCAAACTTATATGCTTATGTTTTTGAGAATCAGTGCTTGATGATGTTGTGGCTATAGTGATGTACAAAGGATTACTTGTGGATCATCAAATGGCATGAGTTCTTTACCAACAAATAATGAAAATGTGGAATAGAAGAATGTGTCCCAAAAGTACAAAAGGCTTTAAAACTGATTGCAGCCAAGCTGCGAAGGAAAGCTCGATCTGCTAGAGCTCGTGACAATGATAATACATAGATAAATGTTGGCTATTGTGACGGCTTAGTGATGGATGGCAACTGTGGATTAATGGATGTAATGGCAATTATTGTTAACGGCAGGTAGACAAAACGGCTTATGAAGTGTAGACACTCATCGGAATATTTTGAAGAACGATAGCGATTGTGGAGCAGGATGTCAATATAATCATATGTAAGCAATTGCCATCATTAATTACATGTACAGGTGGTGGCCTCATTGGCTCCCAATCTTGACAAGATGGCGACTATCAATTGTGACGATAGGTTCAACATGCAATATGACTGCGGATTGATGAAGACATATGGTGAATTGAACGCGATGTCGACAACGTTTTCAAGATGCAAAGAATGCTTAAAGTAAAGCCTTAAAGGCAATACGTGTTGAAAGCCATAAGGCTTTTATCTTTTGAAATAATGTTTAAGGCTTTTAGCCTTAAGAAGAAAAGTTAACACATTGAAAAGCCTAAGGCTTTTTAAGAAAGCCAAAAGCCAAAAGCATATCAACCGTGAGAGTACTTGTGAAAAACCAAATAACGAGGTGTAAGAGGAGTCTTAGGGGCCTTCCCCCTCAAATACAATTGTATCATGTGAGAGGAGAGTGGAGGGCCACATGCGAGAGGAGACTCTTGACGTGCTAATTTGGAAATTGAAGAATTTGGGCGTTGTGGTTGTTGAGAAACCCTTCACCCTTCACCCACAGTTTGCATTTTTGTGTTTCTGCGTTTTGCATTTAGGGTTTGTAGCCCCAAAAAAGGGGTGCCACCCTTCACCCACAGTTTGCATTTTTGCGTTTCTGCGTTTTGCATTTAGGGTTTGTGTTTAGGGTTTGCAGCCCCAAAAAAGGGGTGCCATCCCCACTGACTGCTATTTATAGGCCACTCTCTCATTTATTCCTCACGGCTAATTCATTCAGTCCATCACCTCTTCTCTCCAACCTCTCCACTACCCTCACACCTCTTCAGGAGGACATTGTGGTTCATGGTTCGTGGCTGTCTTCAATACGGCACCCTTGTTCCCTTGTATCACGTTCACTACATGATTCAGAACTTCATCCTTCCATTCATCGGAGTTTTTTTCTGTCTTCTCTTCTCTTCTCCATGTTTGCCGAGTTCACTTTGTGTTCCTCCTTGCAAACCCTACTGTCTCGCTGGTACGCCATCTTTTGACATGGTATCAAAGCTGGATCTACTCACCTAGCAGCGAAGATCCTCCACTCCATTGAAGGCAAAGACCAGTGGAGCGGGTTGAACATCCACTTCTCTTCTTCTTCCGCTGCATTAAAATCTCGCTTTTGTATATTTCAAGTGTTTCAGCTTGCTGCCCACACCCCGTTCGTGGAGGATATCTCAGTCGAAGCTGTCCATTGCTGTCTCCATCAGTTTGGCGCTTGATTTCTAGCCCTCTTCATCCAGTTTGGAACTGATTCCAGCTAGGCAATTGCTGTTCCTGTACAGACCTGTTGCTATAGAGCCTACCACGTCATCACAGTCATGTTGCCTGGATTTTTAGTCTTTCTCTCTCCTCTTGCATGCATTTTTATTCTTTCTCTCTCCTACTACCTGCATTTTTAGTCTTTCTTTCTCCTGCAAGTTATCATGTAGGCGTTTTGTCTTTCTCTCCTGCTGCCTGCTTTATTAGTATTTCTCTCTCCTATAGGTTGTGCTACCTGCATTTTTAGTCTTTCTCTCTCCTCACCTACATTTTTCTACTGGTTGGAACCTCTTACTGCTAGTCGCATCCTCTTCCCACTGGCAGCTCATTTCTAGCCCTTCCACTACCCTCCCACCCCTTGAGGCGAACATTGCGGTTCATGCTTCACATTGCCCTCACACCCCTTGAGGCAGACATTGCGATTCGTGGTTCATGGTGGTTGATCTCTTCCTTCTTCAATAAGGCACACTGGTATCCATGGCTTCTTTACCAATAGATGACCAGACTACTAGGTGCTCCTACTATGGCATCATCAGACACACCACCAATGCTTGCCAACTTCAACCTTTGCTTCCCACCCCTCCGGAGTACATGCGTCTTCCACCAAGCACTCCTTGTGCCACCTCTCCTTTCTAGGCCACAGATATCATTCTGCATCAGCTATCAATAAGACGCATCTGATGCGCACTAAGTCCTTTCCAACACATGGAGGATCAATTGGTGTTATGACCTCTTGGAGATCGTCGCAATGCCAACGGCAATCTTCTCCCACCTATTTTCGGGTACATTGGCTACCACGGCTCGCGGTTCTACAGTCCACTCCATTGAGACAGTGATTATTTGATATCGTCTCCTCGTCAGTCCAAGAGGCAGTGTTTGGCGTTTGGTTCTATGTGTGGTTCATGTAGTGTTTGTTGAAACATTAAATTTTCTTGTGTTGTGTTGTGCATCCAACAAAATCAATTTCCCCAACCGGCACTCCTTAACGTCTCGTTATCGGGTTGTGAGTGAGGCTTGCTCTCGATCACCGCTAGTGTAACAATGGTGATGGGTGCCCGCCACCTGCAATGTGCAGTGGCGGGTACTGTCAATGTAGTAATACACGGGTAGCTCAGCAGAGGCACCTTTATCCCCATCAATGATCTTTCACATAAAGTTAGGGCCTATAATATCATGTAGAAGTTAAAGGTTTTAGCCATGTTTCAACATTGGAGTTAGATCCAAAGTCTATCAAATACATCTTTCTTGGATATGGTGATGTATGTGAGATGGACTATCACCTTTGGGATCCACATGCTAGGAAAGTTATCCATAGCCATGATGTTGTGTTTCATGAGGAAACCTGGGCTATCATCTTTGGGATCCACATGCTAGAAAAGTTATCCATAGCTATGATGTTCTATTTTATGAGAAAAATATAAATAAGCAACCTAGGTTGATTAACGTATACATGGTGATCTTTCAAGAGCCTAGTCTCTTCTTACCATATAGCCAACCCCAGTTAAACAGTCTGCAATTATGATTGATGCTCTAGTGGCCCACGATTAGCTTGTTGTGTAGGATCATGTTGATGATAGATAGAGAGGATAAGATATACCAGCTCCACATATAGTCTTGTGATGCTCTATTAGAGCCTTGCATCCTCCTAATCATTATAAGCCTACTATGCATTATGTCATCATAGTAGATTTTGATGAGGCCGTTACTTATGAGGAGGCTATGCATAGAGGTGGTAGTTCATTTTAGGAGAGGGCATCCTAAGTTTGGCTCACTATATAAGAATCATACTTGGGATTTGGTTCCTTGCCTAATGGAAAACATACATTGCTATGCAAGTGGGTGTATAAGTTGAAGAGTACATGTGCTCACCCTAAGCCATATAGCTCGTTTGGTTGCAAAGGATTTTAAAGTAGAGAAGGGAGTTGATTTGATATTATCTTCTCTCTTGTGTGGTCAAGATGACTACCCTACACTTGGTTTTGGTCTTGGTTGCACAATTGGATCTAGACTTGCATCAAATGGACGTTAAGACATATTTTCTACATGGAAACTTGAATGAGGACATCTATATGCAAAAGCTTAAGAACTTTGTACCCTACACTTGGTTTTGGTCTTGGTTGCACAATTGAATCTAGACTTGCATCAAATGGAAATTAATACATATTTTCTACATGGAAACTTGCATGAGGACATCTATATGCAAAAGCTTAATGGCTTTGGGGGTTGGGGTATCTTATGCCAATGTGACCATATATATCCTTGCCACCCACAAAATAATCAAAAGTAAGATCGAGACTTAGAACCATAGGATCTACTATGACCCTCCCCATGAGATCTAGACTTAGACCTATCTTATTGTGGGTCTCTACCATAGGAGTCATAACTGCATGCAGTATCATTCCTACCTCTAAGTGTAAGAGCATGAGAGGTGCATGCTACATCAACATTCTTATTTTTTACTTCATCATCAATAAGCAAGTTGCTCTCTACATCTAAGCATTTAAATATATCCTTAGGAGCACTAGCGCTAATAGCAATACTAGAAGGTATCCCGAGACTTTGGAAGAGTAGCAAGTAAAAATATAGACTCTATATTATTATCAAAGATGATCTTCTATGAAGTAAGCTCATTGCAAATAGAGTGAAACTCATTCAAATCAGTAGACATAGACATGCCTTTCTTTATATGAAGGTCCATAAGCTTCTTGGGAGACAATATAACTAAAAAGAGGGCTTTGCTTATTATCATAAACATCACATATTTTCTCCCATAACTATTGTGCACCACCTTTAGTGACATTAAAGTATACTTGCTTAGACAAAGATAAAATGATTGTGGACTTGCATAGCCCATCAAAGTCACCCCAAGTGTTAGCATCCATATCTTCTAGCTTTATACCTTTTGCATTTCAATGGCTTGACCTACTTCTTTTGTACCAAAACTTACCAGTATTTTAATTGTTAAAGTTAATAGCGTCCAACTTATAAATGTTAAATATGGCACTATCCCCAAAGGCACTACAAGCACTTGCCATTATGACTACACAATAAAGAGAGAACGGATTGTTGTAAAAACAATCAATCAGCCCTAAAATTGAGCCACAAATGAATGGACAAGCATCAAAGAATCATAAAAATATTCAGGAGTTTGTTGCTCCAAATTGTGAACAATAGGTCTATCCACAATAGTGAATCAATGGTGGTTAATCACCTCTACCTTGAATAGTACCAAGGCAAAGTCCAAGATGCTCAAAAGAATGGCCAAAGGCTAAGCACAAAGTAGGAGGAGTGCCAAGAGAAGGAGACTAATGTAGGGAATATAGGGATAGTTGCTAAAATTGTGCCACCATTTTTGGGCTACTATCCTGGGGATTGTGTCTGACCTCCTGAAATTGCTCACCAAATTCCTTATTGGATATGTGAAAGAAGTCATTAGAGAAGGAGGTGAGGTGATGCGTACCTCAAAGAGAATGAGAAACGGCTACCATGGAAGCTCAATTGAAGTTCTCTTTCCCAAGCTAAAGTAGAATAGTTGAAACTCCTCGAATACTTACTCTAATATACATTGAAAGGGTTTGCAAGAGTGAGAGAGAGAGAGAAGCACAAGTGAAAGTAGCAGAGCAATGGCTATGAAGGTTTGAACTCAAGAGAGCAAGATCGGTATGTGAGAGCTCTAACACTCAGAATGTGTGACCTACCTTCCCTTTATTATTCCATAAAATAAACATGACGATGATGGGCAATCACCACCTGCAATGTACAGGTGTGTGAGCACTAAATATAAGATAAATATAGGTGGCTAGGCACAAGCATCCCTTTAACCCCCAACAACAACTTATATGTTGATGCACAACAAGAAGTGATCTTTCTAGAGGTGGTAAAGAACAAAGAAAGAGACAATATAGGACTTCTCACCACAACAATAAGGGTGCAACCTAGGTTTTCAAAGCGCCACATAGCAAAGTTAAAAGGCTCAACAAGTAGAATTAAAAAAGCACATAGCCTTGAAAGAAAAAGAGAGGCTTAGACTCAATTCAAACTCAACCTCAAGGGGAAGGAAACTACATGAGAGAACTAGGAGCAAAAAGAGAAAGCTTTACAAGTGGTGTTGAGCCCATAAAGGGTAGATCTTTTGGCACCAAGTTAACCGTTAATGTTTGATTTGGCACCAAGAAAGACATTGGAGGGGTACAAGCCCACGTGGTGGTCCTTAGCTACACAGTGTGAAGAGATATGCAGGAGGGTCAAGGCCTCTTCATACATAGACCAATCAACACTTAGAATGGGAATCTTGTCCTCCCTCAGACCACTCACGCAAAGGAACATCATGGAGAAGCATTATTAGATCCCCATATCCAACTAATGCAGAAAAATGGCTAGAATAATGCTCACCTATGTGAAGGTATTGATTCACTTCATGCTCCACTTCACTTTGGTGCAATTGCTCCATCAACTCAAGCGTCATGGCATTGCTACCCTTGGACATGACCTGAGCTCATAGCAACCCCTCAGCAAGGACAATTCCCTACATCATGGCCTCTCCTTAATACCCATCCTTTTAGGATGCACAATAACTCATTATTCATCATGCTTGCAATCTCGTCAACTCAAGGACATATGCTAATAAGTTAGCATGTGGAGAAAGCCTTCCCCCTCTCCCAATTCCCCTCTCCACATCCCACCCCCAGTGCTATCCCTAATAAAATAGAGTTGGAATCTTGTAGATGAGTGGGACTCAAAAAATCCCTCCTTCAGATGTGGCTAGAAGAATAAAAGAATCAATCTTAGAGGAGTGAGAAACATCCAACACCAATAGGGCAAAAGAAAGCCAATGTAATGTAGCAGTCGAAATCCACTTCAAATTGGGTGAAGATGATCAAGAAGCTACTTTTTCAATTCAAATTCTTGATGAAGGTATGTTCCCCTAGATCAAACAATTTCAATCTCATGCTCTTTATGGATTGTGTCATCAAGTGAAACCATGCGAAGAAGTGCTTAGGACATGGATTAGAGACCATTGGCACCCATTAGGCATTAGAGTCCTCTACACAATATATCTACCCAACAACTACTCCTTATTTCTTTTTGAGTCACATGACATGGTTGTTAATATTATGGACTATGGCTAATGGATGCTTTGAAAGTCCCCCTAGATGTTGTTCCAATTGTCTGAGGATTTTGACACACTTGGGCTTAACTCGAGCAAAGTCCTTATGTGGATCGAGTTTCCAAATATCCATAACCATTATTACTTGTTCTTGAATGTAGTAGCCTCTCCAATAGCCTCTTTGATAGCCAAAATACTTGGCTAGAGACCATATACATGCATCAATCTCCATCGGCATCCATAGATCCTTTTGGAGATAGACCTTAACAAGAAACTAAAGCATGATGCAATCATAAAAAATGATATGGGCTACACAATTAGGGAACAAGAGGTTGCATATAAAAATCTACCAAACTCATGCTTCAAATGCTAGAGGCAGGGACATTATATTAAGGATTGCCTTGAATAGGACAAAGAAAAGGAAAATGTTTACCTCAACTAGATTGAGAAAATTGAGATGGGTAAGACGAAAGGAGGGGAGAATTCCAAGCAAGAATTCTAGTTAGTCAACTTGAAAAATGCCAAGGCCAAAAAGAATAAAACAAATGGAAAAGGAAAAATGCCCTCTCTTCCAACTTGACTAATAGATACATTCCTCTTCTCATGCACTTGACATATACTGAGGATAAATTTTTTGATGTAGGTAAGTCTCATCCTTTGATGTCTAATTAGGAGTCATCATTTGGTGATGATGAATTCATCAATGGCACCCAGTTCTTCTGGCTAGTAGCTCAACCGACAAATTCAAGAAGCAGCTTAATAGCCACAATCTCAACATTGGCTCCTATGACATAGGGGACAAGAAATATGAGGCAAACTCTCAAGTTGAGGAGGATTCCCTCCCTAGTTTCAACCCCCCTTTAGAAACTATCCAAAGCCCAATTGATAGATAGATTGATTTGATCAATATTGAAGACACTCAAATTATTCAATCCACCCCCACCCCAATGGATAAAAGCTCGGTCAATGGCAAAACAAGATTTTCTAGCTTTCATCTCTGTATGCACATGGGGTCCCCTATATACTAAAACCAAACTTTGGGAATCAATCAAACAAATTAGTTGCCCAATTACTTTGGCCAGGAATTTAATAAGGTCATAGCATGATGCTCTCAAACCGCAAGCCAATCCTCCTTACCTTATCAAACTCCTCACAAACCATAAAGGTAGGATGGTTTCATGCAAATCAATCCCTATTTAAACTAAATTATGTGAGAGAGGAGGTTAGGAAAATATGGGCCAATCCCTTTGAACATCCCAACTCCTTTGCCATATCTTGGAGTAAGGCCATCAAAGACGGCCAATGTTTTCTTAGAGACACTAAAAAGAGGGCTACAAAAGTTGGGAGGGAGAGAAGGAAAAATAACTTATAAGGAGGTAGCAGCCATTGAAGAGGAAGTACAGAAGGGAAGAGAGGAACTCCACACCAAGCTAGCAAAGGCCAAAGCAAGGCTCAAGAAAGAAGAATTTTTGGAGGTAGAATCCATGTGATATTTTAGAACCTGATGGCAATGAAGGAGGACGGACTTTCCAAAGAGCAATTCAATATGTTAAATGTCAAAAAGAAAAGAGAAAAAATCCCCTCAAAAAGTTAGATGGACAATATGTCTCCTCCTAGGAAGAGAACCTAGAGATTGTACTGACCCCCCTTCTCAACTATATTTAGTCAACCAACCAAATTTGACCCTAAAAAGACTCTAGCTCAAGAAAAGATAGCTCGTTTGTTGGAAAAGAGTAGTTCCTAAAGAAGTCAGATTTATACTAGATTCTAACTTCACCAAAGTTGAACTCTTAGACACAATCGATACTTTGGCCAAAGGTAAGACTCCCAACATTGATGGACTACCCAATGATTCTAATCATGAGCTCAAGCAATTTCTAATCAATCCTTTACTTTGTGTTTGGAAAGAGGCCATCTCTAAGGGGTGTATCCTCTACTGTATCAATGAAGGGATAGTTTCGTTAATTCATAAAAGGGATGCGAAGGAAGAGTTGGCTAATTGGAGACCTATCACATGCCTAACCTCAACCTAAAAGGTCTTCACTAAAATGCTAGCAAGGAGGCTATCATGCATCTAGAATCCTTGACTCACAAAGGTACCACTTGGTACTTTATCTTTCTAAAAAGTGATTTTGATAAGGCCTATGAGAAAATTGAATCGGATTTCATCTTATAGTCCCTACTACAAGATATGGGATTGGGAAGAAGATTTATCTACTTTGTCTCCACTCTATTTGGAAATGCTATAGCAAGGGTTGCAATGAATGGTGAACTCACAAACCCCTATATCAAAGCCATAAGATAGGGATGCCCCTTAGACCCACTACTATATACCATTGTAAATGATGCACTTGGCTAGCTTCTAAGAAACATGAGAGGTAGGGACAAATTGGTGGGATTGAAATACCACAAAGGAACACATGATATTAAATCTATTTGTAGATGATACAAATTCCACTGTGAAAAACAAAGAACGATCACTTAGAACTTTTTAGAATTTCCTCTAACATACTACAAAGCATCGGGTCCCTAGTTGATCACCCTAAGACATGAATTAGATCATCCCTTAAATGAGTACGTCAGTGGTTAATGGATGCAGGGTGCTACAACATCCTGAAAGGTCAAACATTTAGATTGCTAGGTATACCAATGGGCTTCGGAGCCACACTTAAAGCAGAGATGACAATGGGTCATTGACAAACTATGCAAAAAATTAGAAAGATGGAAAGGTTTCCAAAAAGAACTCGCTACTAGGAACCTAGTCCTACACCATTTCATCTACCTAATATGCACCTATTTTTTGGCCTATAGGAAGCCCAACCATACATGCTTGTAAGAAATAGATTCTCTATGTCACAATTTCCTATGCAGTGGAGACTTCCAAGGTCACAAGATCCCTAAGGTAGCATGATCAACTTGCACACTAGAGAATGAAAATGGGGGGCCCAAAATCCCACATATCCATAGACAAGCCACAAAGTTGAAGGCCAAAAGGCTAATAAGAAGCCAATATAAACAAGACAAGCCCTAGGCTATACTCCTTAATAACAATCTCTCCTTAGTGGAGGTAGAAAATCACAATAAGTTTAAGGACCTCCATAGGCAAAGTATCCTCTTTAGCAAAGTCAAATTGAAGGCAAAAAAAAACGTCAAAGCTCTTCAAAAACTACTAGGAGGCTTGGCAAGAAAATAAAGAGGACTTCTAGATTGAAGCTCACCACCCAAGGAAGCTCATTTGGTTAGCTTCTAACTCGGTTTGCTTGTGCAATGAAACCTTGATAGAGATATACAACAAACAACCAATTTGCAAAATAAAGGAATTAAAGTGTGGAAGGATCCATGGAATTTCCAAGAGAAGAGATGGAGAACTCTGGAGGAGCTAGATGAATCATTTCGATCAAACATCCAAGACATGGACCTGATCATGGGAAGGATAAATGATTGGATAGCAACTAATCCATTTTTAATTCAATTGAATATGTATGTATGTTAGATTGGAAGACTTCCATTGGAAGGACAAACTCTATCTACTACCCCTCCCAAAACTTAGAACCATGATTTAATCAACAAACTCAATTGAACATGGGGGCTCAACTAGAAGAGTGACCAATGGTACTATAGGTTTAAATAAATACGATTGGTAAGTCCCCCCCCCCCCTTCCTTCCTAAACACTCATGCCTCCTTTGGCTAATCCTCCATAAGGTTCTCTGGACTAATGAAAAGGCACTTAAAATAGGTAAAGGAAATGAAAAATGTTGTCAATGTAACACACAAATAGAGACCCCTCCATATCCTTTTATCAAATGCCCCAATAGTCAAAATATTCTAACATAGCTCTATAGAATTATGTTTTTAGTCCACCCCCTCTCATATTCGTGGAGAGAAATCCTCATTGGAGAAGCCAACAAATGCCCCCCTAGTCCTTTGGACTGTAATTAAAACGATATACCTGCAAACTGTTCAGCTAATTAGAAATGAGTTATATTT
Organism: Lygodium microphyllum; assembly: GCF_053477565.2. Classification (NCBI taxonomy): domain Eukaryota; kingdom Viridiplantae; phylum Streptophyta; class Polypodiopsida; order Schizaeales; family Lygodiaceae; genus Lygodium; species Lygodium microphyllum. The sequence continues at coordinate 141,549,470 of NC_141148.1, forward strand.
AATAAAAAGAAGTTACATGAAAAATTTCAACTAAAAGTCTCTTATTTTGTAGTTATAAAACTGCAAGGATCTCCTCATCAAGGTAGACGCAAAGCATGCAATCCAATTGATCATCACATACTTGTCCCAAGAAGAAGAAGAAGAAGAAGAAGAAGAAGAAGAAGAAGAAGAAGAAGAAGAAGAAGAAGAAGAAGAAGGCAGGATGTTCAAGAGAAGGAGAATGAAGTAGTAGAAGCACTACTTTATCTCATAAATGGCATTGAGCTCCATGCTAGTGATGTATATCGGAAGAATTTTTGCATTACTTAGGTTGGTGTTAAATTGAGTTTTATAGCCTAGGCTTCCATTGGCTAAATCCTTAGATCCCCTCTAGAAAATGTACTTCTACCTAAAACCCCCGAGGGATTCTAACTCTATCAAAGTGCCTCGGAAATTTGATATTAAAAACATGGGGATGACTATGAATACGCCTACTATCAAGTCTACACCTTTTGTATGGTACTTGTAGATATAAACCACCGGAGCATGCACCTCACCCGCCCCCTTGCACCTACACTCAATCACTCACTCAACACAACACAGAAAGGTAACACAATATGTGAGAGCAAGGTATACTTTGTATTATTCAATGAAAGAAATGGTACAACATAGGCACATCCTAGGACTACATCCTCGTGATATCGCACATGTGAGGGTTCACCACCACTAGGTATAAGGAATCACACATAGAGTGGAAACTAAGTAGGACTCAAGTCGCTACTACTCTCTATATAGGTGTTTCTGGCAGTAACATCATGGTATAGCTACAAAGCCCTTACATTCACCCCCACATAATGGATTGTTATCCTCAACAATCTAAGGGTAGTGATTATCGACTCATTCTAGGGTCTTAACATAGCTCCTTCTAATAAGCTAGTCATTCTCTGCCAGTCTAGGACTTGATGTATTATCAAGGTCTTAACGCAACATTTTCTATAAAGTTGGTCAGTCTACCACACTACGACTTGGGGGTCTTAATACAACTTTTCCTATCAAGCTGGTCAGTGTTTGCCCATCTAGACTCAATTTGCTTTTTCATTCTTGTTACCATGCTAGTCCATCCTCGACTCAATTACATTTGAGGAGGGGAGGAGTTGCAAGTCCTATGGTAAGTTCAGTGGTGACTCAAGGTATATTGAAAGTATTGTTGGGATTTTCCTTGAGCCAAGTAGCAAAGGCCTCGTTGCCATGTTTGTGGCCTTTGCTTCCAAAATCCAAGTGGCTTCTTTGAGAGGCCACCCTTTCCACTTAGTGAGGTACTTGAGGTAACCTTTGTGCTCCCAAACACTGAAGAATTGCTTCTACTTCTTCAAAGGGACCCTTGAAATGAAGCAATGGACTATGTTGCCCCCATAGGGTATCGAGGTAAAACCTATGCAAAACATGTGCATGGAATGCATTGTGGACATAGACACTTTCTGGCAAGTCTAGCATGTATGTGATCTCATTCATGACCTAGGTGATGTGGTAGGGTCCATATTAGCGATGGTTGAACCTGAGGCTCATATTCTTTGGAAGGGACATATGCTTGGAGCTAACCAGAACCATGTCTCCTTTGGTGAAGAGGATTGCCTTGTGTTTCTTGTTGGCCTTATTGTTTTACCTCTCATCTTTCTTCTTATCGTTTTTCTTGCTTCCAACTTTAGCTTCCTTCTCCTTGTCTTTCTTTGTATCTTGAACTCTCCTAGATGTTTTCTCCTAACTAATCTATCTACCAATCTATCCACCTCTTCTTGTAGTTTGTGTCTCTTCTCTTCCTCATGTTGATGTATCACCCACTCCCTGCAATCTTGCTCCACTTCAAACCTTCTTCTCTTTTCCTCCTCTTTTTCTCTCATTTGCATATTCCTCCAAATTGAGTCCAACAAACGTAACATGCCCTCCAACTACCTTTCTAGTCTGCCTACTTTTTCTTATTGCACTTCTATCCATTCTTGACCTCCGCTCTTCTTTCTCTCTTCCACCATTAGGATAGGTGCATTCTCTCCATTGTCCTCCATATTATTGTGGGAAGTCGCGCCTCAACCTTAGTATTGTTAACACCGCAAGAAAGCTATGTTTCGCCTTTAAATGGTATTGCGGGATGTGTCACGTCTTCAGATGGTGACTTGTATCAAGGTTATCGTACCGAGGGTCTTTGCATCGGGGAAGGGGGGGAACTGGTGTTTCAATACGGGAAAGTTGCATTTTGCCTTTGGATGGTGGTGTTGCGGGCCATGTCACGTCTTCAAATGGTGACTTGTGTCAAGGTCGTTGTACCAGGGGTCATTACATCGGGGAGGTGTCGCGATAGAGATCGATGCGACATGGGTGACACAATGTGGGATGAAACGATGTGGGGCAATGCAACGTGGATGGTCATGACATGATTTCAAGGCACGTAATCTTCTCTCGTGTTCTGTGAGCACTCCTTCATTCCAAGCAAGAGTTGCTCTGATACCAAGTGTAATGCACTTGTACTCAATCACTCACTTGACACGGCTCAAAAAGGTAACACGATATGTGAGAACAATGCATACTATTGTATTATTCAATGAAAGAAACGGTACAACATAGGTACATCCCAAGACTACACCCTTGTGATGCGCACATGTGAGGGTTCATCATTGGGTATAGGAAATCACACATAGAGTGGAAACTAAGCAGGGCTTAGAGTCACTCTTCCTCTTTATATAGGTGTTTTTGGCAACAACGCCATAGTATAACTACAAAGCACTTACACCTTACATCCCTTCTTGAACTCCCGTAAAGGTACATAACCAAGAAAAAGGATATAAAGCCAAAGCTCTTCTTGTTATAAAAACAACCATCCTTGTGTTATAACCACTTCCATGGTAAATTGGTTGTGGCAAAAACATGTATTCTGACTGCTCGGTTAATTTTAAAAGCCAGCTATAGTAATTCTGTGTTGTTGACAACTTTAATGCTTCGTCACGAAAAAAAAACAAAGGAAAGGACGCGCATCAAGAAAATTTAACAAGTACAGCAAAAAGCAGACATCCGGGACTGCAGAACTGAGGAATCGACTCCTTACCAAACCCGCACAAGGGGAGGTTGTTGCCAAAGCGGTCTATCTGTGCTAAAAACGCTGGAGCGAACCACGAACTATAAGAGGGGGGGAGGCGGTGATGGGCGGAGAGAGAGACGCAATGCCGAAAGTGTTGGCGACACTTGAATATGGATCGAAGAAGACCAGCAGCTGTCTGTGAAGTGAAATATCAAACAGCATAGTTTCTCATCATGCTGTGTGTCAAGCGATAAGATGGAAGGGCATAGATTCTGATCTTTCTGTGTGCGAGCGCAACTTCGCTACGCACGGAGAGTCCGTCTCTCTGTTACCTGAGTGTATCTGCGTTTTGGGGGGGAATCGAGGATGGAAGAGGTGGTAGATGAAATGGAGGTTGCGGACTTCAGTGCAGAGAGGGGGGCGGCGCCTCTGTCAGTGCGGCTGGTGTGCATGCTGGTCAAGAAATACAACGACCTGGCCAGGCGCAAGGACGGCACGCTGAACCGGAAGCTTGCTGACCTGGTCGAGTATAAGGTCCCCGCCAGCAAAGTGCCGCGGCACGGGGTCTACTCCAAGGACGTCGTCATCGACCCCAAAACCGGCGTATGGGTGCGGATCTTCTTGCCCTCCTCCCCCTCCCGCAGAGTCAAGAAAGAAGATACAGGTAACGGTGCTCTCGCCCAGAAAGAGAAGCTGCCCGTCATCTTCTACTTCCACGGAGGCGGTTTCGCGTTGCTTTGCGCCAATTTCATTGGATACGACATCTTCTGCCGGAGGCTCTGCCGGAGATGCCAGGCGGCCGTGATCTCCGTCAACTACAGGCGCGCGCCGGAGCACCCGTATCCGGTGCCGTACGACGACAGCTATGCGGCCGTGGAGTGGCTCAAGGTAGAGTAGAAGTCGTCCTTTGTTAGTGGCATTATTCTGTCCTTTGAGTAATGGTATCATGTTAGAAGTCATTTCTTTTCGACGGAGAGCGTCGGAGGCAGAGGACTCAGTGGGAATGGGGTGCACGTTTATCTCCCCACTAGTGTTTTTACAGCGCACAAGCCCTTATCTGAAGATTTGTTAGCCCTTATATCTGAGAATTTGTGGTAGGTGAGACGCAATCAGTTTTGAAATTTTCGATGACAATATCATGATTTATGCGCTTCTGCGTGAGGGAGGGATGGCATACGTAGGTAGGTACGGCTGGTTCAGGAGCCTGCCGGCCCGGGGTGGGTCCTCTACACCCAGCTGCTACATACGGGGTGCCTCCCATGCTTATTCTCGCGACGTTGAACACTACAGGAAAAACAACAGAAAAGAAGGGAAAACGTGAAAAACTGTGTGACAGAGAGAGAGAGAGAGAGAGTGTGTGTGTGTGTGTGTGGCTTCGTCTGGTCTTTTAACTCGAGTTGGATTAAGGTGCGTAACGTGGGTTGTATTCTTGAACAGGGCGAGCTTCGGAGAGGCGGAGAGGCCTTCCTGCCACACGCACTCGACGCGTCGCGCTGCTTCCTCATGGGCGACAGCGCAGGGGCCAACATCGTCCACCACGTGGGGGTGAAGCTGGCGGAGGAGGCGCCGGCGGCGGAGCCGATGAGGATCACGGCGCACGTGCTGCTGTTCCCGTTCTTCGGCGGCGAGGAGCGCACGCCGGCGGAGCTGCGGCTGGTGGGCGCCCCGCTGGTGAGCGTGGAGAACGCGGACTGGTACTGGCGGGCGTTCCTGCCGCGCGGCGCGGATCGCGACCACCCGGCGTGCAACGTGGTGGGGCCGCGGGCCCCGAGCCTGGCGGGCGTGCGGGGCCTCCCGCCGTCGCTGGTGGTGATTGCGGAGTTCGACGTCCTGAAGGACTGGCAGATGCGCTACGCCCGCGGCCTCAGGCAGGCCGGCCAGCGCGTCCGCCTCCTCTACTACAAGAAGGCCATCCACGCCTTCCACATCCTCAACTCCCTCAAGCTCTCCTCTCGCCTCCTCGCTGACCTCCAAGCTTTCATTGCGGATGGCTTTTAATTAATTAATTAATAATTACTATCCCCTCTAGCCCTTGCTTTTCTTTGCTCCTATATTTTGAACTCTGTCCATGCCTGATCTAGTGAGTGTGGAGTATCCAAGAGCTATTATTATCTTCAAAGACTTCCCATATGCTCTCTCGGTTTGCCGGGACCCTGGAAAGTCCGACTTCCAGTATTCACCAAAAACATTATTTTTGTTAGAGATCCTAAAAGCTTTGACTCGAATTTATATTTACAGGGCTTTTCGAATCTTATTAACTAAAGCTTGTGTAAATACCTTTTATTCATAATGTTGATATTCTCTGCACATTAAAAAAAACTAAAGCTTGTGTAAAGTTAAGAATTTACACCATCTTTCACTTTTGAAGGCTCTCGTTAAAATTTTGCTTTTCATTTCATATTAAACCTCAATTCTTGTGAACACCATTTGTACCCGCACCAAGAATGTAAAAAAAGTTCAAAGTCACATTACCACATGTAGGATGAATTGGGTTTTTCGTAGCTTTTTGAATTTAGCTCGCCTTTTGATTTGAAAGTACAACGTAGAAAGAATGTGACACCCAATGACCACTTTACTTGCTAGACTTTAAAAAAGTATAGAGGTACAATATATATCTTGTTTTCTTGTAGAGATCTTTCACAAGTGTCTTGTTTTCTTCTATAGATCACTCAAAGGTATCACAACAATACATATGAAAGTACATAACCCATTTCTCAACCTAGTCAATCCCATCTAAAATGGCCACTTTGGAAGTTTCGAAGGCCTTATGTCTATAATCCTATCTGATTTAATAGACTTCCCATGTCTCATGCAACTTCTAGTGGAGAAGATTATTGTCCATAGATGTGCTTGCCCACATTGGATGTCCCTATGTAAGAGGGTCCCTTGTCATTTGTGACCATTGTTGATATGATCAAAATTTGATATTATGATATGGCATGTCAAACATGTTCATTGGAAATCAAATTAAGTGGAAAAATGTAACGTGTCCCCTAGTATCATCCAGGACACGTTTTAGCAGTCCATCGGAAAAGATGTCTAGAAAGCTCCACCCGGCACTCCCATGGAATGTTACAGGTCTTGCGATCTAGTTCTTCCCGTGTCTGCCACGTAGCGGAAGTATCCTGGCCGTTCCCACTTAGGATCGAGAGGAATTAGGGTTTTCCTAAAGGGGTCGTTAGCTAACAGCAACTAGCGTCAGACCCGAGCGAACTACTTTACGCAGAAACGCCAGGTCCGAAGCGGATTCACGCTGCACTTGGTTCAAGGAGAATGGGAAACGAAAGGGATGCAAAGCTCAACCTCTCTGCCATAAGGCATAGTCCCATTCCGTTTCCCTAAAACAACGTAAATCGGGTAAAACGTAACTCTAGGTCATCGTTCTTGTTATTCTTTTTGATGATGATGATCACTCTGCTGTTCTTCGAGATTTTTGAGAAAAGTTCCCGGCTAACCGGGACCACCCAACCGTAGGACGGACCCATGGCCCATCCTCCGCACTTTTCTCGGTTTGTTTTAGTTATGTAATTATCTAACACATTAATTTGACATATAACAATCAGCTTCTTTAATTAACCTTGTTAAGCACTGATTCCAAGATGGAAGCTTGGACTCATAAACACAATCTTGTGTAGGACTAACAAGTGCAAGACTGACACTAATTAATAAAGAAAAGCATCATCATGTATTCATTCATCTATGAAAAGTGGTAGTCAAGTGCAATGCTTTATAGTTGTTGGATGGGTACAGTTTTTCCTTTCTGTGCATATGGGATTCCTGCAGCTTGCATGTCTTCATCCCAAATTGCCTCATACAAAGAGGCTACATTAGGTGTGATTGCTAATATCTCAACACCTCTCCTCAATCACAACTAGAAAGTACAAAGTGTGTAGAGGCTTTCCTGAAAGTAACACCTGCAAAGTGTGGGCACACCATAAACATGGCAAAACACCAAAGGCTAAGTGTGGGTACCACAAACATGATGGACATCCAGAGGCTATAGCAGGGGCCTTACAGAGGCTGTAGTACAAGGCTACATGAGGAGTTTTACAAGCTTATGATAAAGATATTTGGGCTAGAAATTACAAGGCTAAAAAAGTCAGTAAAAAATAGAATCAAGTCTTATCACGAGACATAGAAAAACAACATCAAGCAAGTTCTTTTAACATTTCATCATTTTATCTTTGAAATACAAGGAGTTCTGCCCGTAGGCTTTTCCATAATCTGCCCGAAGGCTAACCAGTAATCTCCAGGGATCACTATTCCAAGCTTCCGCCCGTCAACTAGTATGCAGGCCTCGAGATCCAATCCCGAGTCACGTTAGCCTCTTGTGCAGGACCCGGAAGGTGAGGGATTTACGGTCAGAGCCCCCCCTGGCACCCAAGCGTCCTCCTGCTCCAAGTAGAACTCAACGAAAAGTAACTGAAGCTGCCTCTCCCTTCAGGCCTTTAACCTGAAGTATAGGTACTTGTTTAATTTGTAATTCATAATTCAAACAGAGCCCTACAATCTCTAGCAAGCACAAACATTTCCATTAATCAACCCAGTCGTATGGCAAACTGCTAAGGAAGTGTTCTTTCCTTTTTGAGTGTATCAGCAGTCGTTCTCAAGATGTCTTGTAACTTGGCAAGTTCCCTTATATTCAGGTGTAGGCTATACCCAACTTGGTTAACCCTAAGGTACCTTAGATATGCTAGTTTCTATTTTACAACTTTCCTTATTTAGAAGGATATCCAAAACTACGTCTTTTTGCAAGATAACTTGCGTAAGGATCTGCAGTCCTTGAAGAGGGTTTTTCCCTTTTCTTCTTGTGAATCAATCACAAAATGATTTCATGCATGTTGCGCAAGTCTGGCGATGGAATAATCTATTTAGATTCCTTAAGCTGACGTATGTCAGGCCTAGGGTTTCTTCATTTAAGAACCTTAGGGACAAACCCTAGTTTCTTATCTTTATGAATTTATTGTCCCTACGGTAAGGAAAGTAGTCAAGTGTTTAGGGTATGAATGTTTCTATGTTCAGATTGGTTCGGTTATCTTTTGGAAGGTAATCTTACTCGTCTTGTCACGGTTTTACTATTCTTGTGACAATTAACCTTCCTAATCAATACAGTTTAATTTGGCATATAGCATAATGCCAAGATGATACAAAGACGACAATACTCCTTGGGACAAAAGGCCTAGCTGAGAATTTAGTGTATACACACTTTATTAGTTCCAAGTCCTCAAATAGTAGGGGAAAAGTGTTAATAGAGTGTCATCCAGTAATTTCCCATTACATTTTCTTTCCAAATGAGTTCGTATATCTAATTTTTATACTTGTTAATTCCTAACATTTAACTTCCGTTTTCTTTAAAGATGAACTCATGCCAAATAACAACAGTTGCCTTGCTAAGATGTGCAACTAGCAAAGATAACTCCCTAGTAATTTGAGCATCGAAGAAACCTTCCATGAATTTAGCCATTTTACCATGATTCGTTGCGAAAGGAATAAGACTAATGGTGCAAGATATAATTTGAATATATTACTATAGTAAATGGTTAATCTTGCCTATAATTTTATAATGCTTGATGCAATTTGAAGAAAGCTAATTTGTATACATTGTCATTCATAAGCTAACTCCTTCGTTAAAAATAACTTGAACAAATATATCTTTCCTTAACAATTTTTCTTTGTATGACTGACTTAAAACCGAATTAACATCAAGAAGAAAAACCTGGCTTTGAGGTGAGATATCCACATGGATACCGGGAGATGACCCTCCCGCAGCTACACCTTGGACTTTCTTCGGCGGCATCGTAGTTCGAACGTGAGATAGCCTTTTCCTTTTTCTTCTTGGAATTCCACCGTCTTCTCCTTCCTTTTCTTTTTCCTTTTTCCCACTCTTCCTCCGTCACTCCCTCTTTTCACTCCCTCTACTTCCCTCCCTATCTTCTATCTCACGGCTATATTCTTCCTTACGGGGTACATACGAGGCCGTGATGATGACTTGAATAGTTTAAAGAAAAATCCGGAGGGAAAAAAGGGCAAGGGCTTAGGGGGGAAATTAAAATCCGGGGGGGGGGGGGGGTTTAATAAGGACTTTTGGGGGATTAAAAATCCCGGGGGGGGAGGGGGGGGGGGGGGAGGGGGAAAGAACAAGGCTTAGGAGGGGATTATATCGGGAGGGGGGGAGAATAAGACCTTACGAGGGTTTAAAAACCCGAGAGGGGGGGGGGGGGGGGAAACAAGGGCTTAGGAGTATTAGTGGGAAGGGGGCTTAAGAAAGCCCCCTTAGAAGCTTCTTAAAGAAGCTTCTAAGAAGCTTCTAGTGCGGCAGATCAACGTGGAGATGATGGCATGAGGGATGGTGGCGACTGTTGATGCCACAGGCGATGGCATTCCCTCGTCCGGCGGTTAATGGCTTCCCCAGCGGTGCGGCAACGTCTGCGGCTTCCTCCCTCACTCTTTGTGCAGCACGGCAGCTTTTTTTTTTTCTACCTCCCATGGCTCCGCCTCCCCATGCTTTAAATAGTGGAGGGAGGGGGATTTTCTCCTCCTGCGTGTCAACACGCATGTCCTTCCTCCCTCCATAGGCTCCACCAAGGAGCTTACAACTCCTTCTATTTCCCTCCCCCCCTCCAGCTCGCCCATCGGCTGGAGGGATAAGGGGGGGGAATAATTTTTTTTTTCAAAAATTCGATTTTTAAAAAATTTTTCCCACGTGGAATTTTACATTCTCTCCCCCTTGGAGGAATCGAGATGTCCTCATCTCGAGATAAACGGGGGATATTGATGGTTGAGAGTGCCTTCATCTACCCAAGTGGCATCTTCTTCGGGATAATCTTTCCATTGGACAAGGCATTCTTTCAAGGTTCTAGATCTTAACTGTCTTTCCCTAAGATCTAAGATCCTTTCTGGCCTTAGTTCAAGGACTCCTTGACTAGGCATTACAATTTGTTGGTCATCAAGTACATGATTAGGATTGGGTACATATTTTTTTAATAGGCTGATATGGAATACATTGTGAACCTTTAGGTTCTCAGGGAGTTGCAATCTATAAGCATTGGGTCCTAGGCATTTGAGGATTTTATACGGCCCACAATACCTTGGACTTAGCTTCTTGCATTCTCCTAGGGATAGAGAACTCTTTTTAGGACGTACCCGAATGAAGACCATGTCTCCTTCTTCGAAGACTCTTTCTTGACGTTTCAAATCTGCATATGCCTTTTGTCTATCCTTGGCTGCTTGTATGTCTTGTCTTATTGACCTTATTTGATCATCCATGTCCTCCAACATTTGTCTTGAAGCTTCAACTCTTAGGGTTGGATCAGAAAAGTTTAGGGGACTTCGACAATCATGACCATACAATGCCTGGAAAGGGGTCATTTGAATGCTCTGCTGGTAAGAAGCATTGTAGGAAAATTCAACTAATGGCAAGTATTGAATCCACCTCTTCGGCTCTCGACAACAGTATGCCCTAAGCATATCCTCAATGATTTGATTCACTCGCTCTGTTTGTCCATCCGTTTGGGGATGGTAGGCGGTGCTAAAACAGAGTTGAGTCCCAATAGCTTCAAAGATAGCTCTCCAGAAGTGTGATGTGAAGAGAGAATCTCGATCACTAATGATTCTTTTAGGTAACCCATGTAGCTTGAATATTTCCTTGATAAACAATCTTGCAATGTTAGAGGCTTTATAGTTTGTCTTTACTGGAATCAGGTGTGCAACCTTGGTAAGCATGTCAACCACAACCATAATGGAATTGTATCCTCCTTGGACTTGGGGTAAGCCCACAACAAAATCCATACTGATGAACTCCCATTTCATTTGGGGAATGTCAAGCGGTTGCAGTTTCCCTGGCATCATGACATGTTCGGCCTTGATACGTTGGCAAGACAAACATTCGGTGACATACTTGAGAACGTCACATTTGAGCCTCTCCCAGTGGTAGCTTTTCCTAACTGCATTAAGAGTTTTTGCATAGCCAGGATGTCCTGCGAAAGGAGAATCATGAGCTTCACATAATATCTTCTGCTTAAGTGACTGGCTTATTGGTATACACAGCCTTGTTCTGTAGTAGACAAGTCCATTATCAATGAAAAATTCCTGATACTTAGCTTGTAACTTCTGATTCTGCTCCTTGGTAGATATTTCTTTTATCATTGTTTGGTAGGCCAAATCATGGCATGCTTCCTCTCTAGCTAGTTCAAGTATAGGATTGTTTGGTGTAGATACCTTTGTAGCCAGAGATCTGGCCGTTGATGGATTTTGCAAGATTAGGGAATTTAGGAATGCCTTGCGACTGAGTGCATCGGCAACTACATTCTCTTTCCCTGGTCGGTACTTGATTTCAAAATCATATTCCTCCAATACTTCAATCCACCGACGTTGCCTCATGTTGAGCTCGTTCTGGGTAAAAATCCATTTGAGACTCTTATGATCGGTTACTAGAGTAAACTTGTTACCCAACAGGTAGTGTTTCCAAAGCTTTAGAGCATGGATGACAGCTAATAATTCCAGATCATGCGTGGCATAATTCTTTTCATGACTCTTCAATTTCCTTGAAGAGTATGCTACTGGATGACCTTCCTGCATAAGTACACATCCCAAGGCAAGAATGCTGGCATCAGTTACTACCTCGAACTCCTTATTGAGGTCAGGAAGTTTTAGAATAGGTGCTGATACCAAACTTTGCTTCAGTTCGGGAGTTGACCATGTAATAGAAGTCTGCTTCTTTAGTAAGTCTGTAAGAGGTGCTGCAATCAAAGTATAGTTTTTTATAAAGACCGTATACCATCTTGTCAAGCCAAGAAAGCTACGTATTTCTTTGATGGATACTGGTATTGGCCATTCAAGCACATCCCTGACTTTGGCTGGGTCTACTGATATTCTCTCTGATGATACTATGAATCCCAGATATTCAATCTGACGCTTGAAGAATGCACACTTCTTCATTTTTGCATACAGCTTATGAGACCTCATTGTCTCAAGGACAATCCGTAGTTGAGGTTCATGATCTTCTTCCTGTTTAGAATAGACTAAAGTGTCATCGAAGAAGACAAGCACGAAATCATCAAGATATGGTCTAAAAATATCCTGCATTAATCTATTGAAGGTGGCAGGTGCATTTGTAAGCCCGAATGACATAACCAAGAACTCAAAGTGCCCATATCTTGTATTGAAGGCCGTTTTTGGAATATCTTCTTCCTTGATCCTTATTTGATAGTAACCTGACCTGAGATCAATCTTGGAGAAGATCTTTGCACCTTGAAGACGATCAAGAAGCTCATCTATTCTAGGAATAGGATACTTGTTCTTGACTGTTGATTGATTCAACCCTCGGTAATCAATACATAGTCGAAGTGTCCCATCTTTCTTTTTCTGGAATAGTACTGAAGCTCCCCACGGTGAGTTGCTAGGCCGGATGTAACCTTGATCCAACAGTTGCTTGAGTTGTTCCTTCAACTCAATAGCTTCCGGTATGGACATTCTATAAGGTCTCTTTGCAATTGGTGCAGCTCCAGGCACTAGCCTAATTTCATGATCAACTTCTCTTGGAGGCGGAAGTTCAATCAATTCCTCAGGGAATACGTCAGCATATTCCTTTAGCCAAGAAGGTCCTTCATGAGACTCTTGCTTTTGATCTAACTTGTTGAGTTTGATCAGGTAAATGGGTAATCCTTTTCTGACTCCTTTTATGATCCGTGATACTTTGGCTAATTGGATTCTTGGCACTCCTGCCTCACCTTGAGTTGTGACAAACTCCCTTTCAGAGTTTCGAAAGGAAACTTGACCCTTTCCACAGTGGATGTGGGCGTCATTAGGCTTAAGCCAATCCATCTCGAGTAGACACTCATGGATACCTAAATTCATGACTCTGAATTTGACTGAGGTTTTCTTTCCTCCCAGAAAGAATTCTTCCTTAGCAGTTTGCCTGGTACAAGTTACCTCACGACCGTTTGCCAATTCCACAAGCAGGGTAGGTGCTTCTACTGTGGCTATTCCTAATCTTTTTACACATGCTGGTGAGATAAATGAATGTGTACTGCCACAATCAATCAAGGTTTTGAAACCTTTACCTTGATAGTCCGACGGTGTTTGAATCACCGAGAACTGGCGATTCGGCCCTTTCTTGTGTAAAGCGGCATGGACTGTCGCTCTTTCAAATTCTGCTTCCATAGTCGGATCTTCCTCTTCTTCTTCTTCTTCGCATCTTTGCCTATTGGCAATGCAGGCAGTTCTTCCTCTTCCACGGGTGGCGGCTCCTTGACCGCGGCCTGCAGCTTGGAAAGGTGTTTGACGATGTCCCCCGCTGAGCTTGGGACATTGCCTTTTGAAGTGACCGAGTTCGTTGCAGTGGAAACATCGGAGGTTTCGGCCATTTTGAGTAGGAACAAAGTTGTTGACGTTATTTGTCCTTGCTTTCTTCCTTTGTCCCTGATTGTGACCTTGAACTCTCTTCACTTGAGGTCTGAATGCTCCTCTGTTCGAGTCACTATAGGACCAAGTTTTGTTACCCCTTGGTCTAGCTTGCACCTCCTGAATTATAGGCGCCGCTCGAATTAGTGCATCCTGCAGATCTGATGAACGCATAGATTCGAGATGGGTATTTACGGGTGGATTTAATCCTGCGCAAAATTTGGACACCTGCTGCGTCATGTCCATCTGTGGTGCATACTTTAAAAGTGAGATGAATTTAGAGTAGTATGCGTCCAGAGTGAGTCCTAACTGTTTTAACTCGTAGAACTCATTCATTTTCTGTGTACGATATGCAAGTGGCAAATATCTCCCCTGCACGGCTTTCTTTAACTTTTCCCAGGTAACGGACCCCTCTGAAGTCCCTTGATCCCTGTACCATTGTTTCCACCATAGTCTAGCTTCGCCGGTGAGTTTTAACTTGGCGAGCATGGCCTGATTGGTAGGTGCAGTACCAGCTGCTTCAAAGTAATCCTCCATAGATTCAATCCAAATTTTAGCATCAGACTGGACGAATCTGCCTCTCCCGTCAAACTTGGGTGGCTTTATCTGCTTGAGGAGGAACTTCTTCTCCTGGGTCACAGCAGTACTTGATGTAGGGGGCGAATTTGGAACCTGTACCTGGGGTTGTGCCTAGATAAAAGTTTTCTTAACGTTATTATATGATAATTGACGTTAGCTTATCTTTAGTTCAGCTATCTCGTAAATCATGAAGCTACTTAACTTTTTTAACAACTCTGATGCACAGCCGGATATTGATATAAGAAGTCCTTATTTATATTTACATGGGCGTAGCCTTATACAATGTCTCGTGTGATGATAATCCAATCATTACATTCAGTTTGGGGAGAACAACGTTGTATTGCATTTGTCTACAGGAACTGTGTAATAGTAGGGTTTTGGGTCATGGATCTTTAGGAATCGATAATTCATTGGAAGTTCAGGATACCCTTTTCGTTGGAATCCATACTTCTCATGGCGGCCCAACACTTTAATCCTGTCGGCTGGGATTACACGGGTTACTTCCTCATATACATATGAGTTCATTTCAACCCTCCGACCTTGAATATGTAAAGTCGAATTTACATGAGCTTCCACAAAAATGAACAGCTTCACGACTTTCAAGTCTTCCAACCACTTGATCCTCTTTAGGTTGGTCTGTAGATAAGCGAACCGGTGGGCAGCTATGTAGTAGATTCCTGAAGACCCCGTCCATCTTCGTTCTATGTATAAAGGTGATGGATTATAAATCTGCTCCAGGATGTTCATCATCCCAATTCTTTGTCTATAAAGTGGAGAATGCATTGCAGTCATAAACATGACTCGAAACACCAAAAACTTGTTCCACGCTTCATAGTTCTGCAAGATAGCATTGAAGATGAGGAAATGTTTTGACAGCAATAATTTCTTTATTTCATTTTATTGAGATCTCATAAAAACAATTCCGTTGTTGGTCGGCTCTGATACCAACTGTAACGTGTCCCCTAGTATCATCTAGGACACGTTTTAGCAGTCCATCGGAAAAGATGTCTAGAAAGCTCCACCCCGGCACTCCCATGGAATGTTACGGGTCTTGAGATCTAGTTCTTCCCGCGTCTGCCACGTAGCGGAAGTATCCTGGCCATTCCCACTTAGGATCGACAGGAATTAGGGTTTTCCTAAAGGGGTCGTTAGCTAACAGCAACTAGCGTCAGACCCGAGCGAACTACTTTACGCAGAAACGCCAGGTCCGAAGCGGATTCACGCTGCACTTGGTTCAAGGAGAATGGGAAACGAAAGGGATGCAAAGCTCAACCTCTTTGCCATAAGGCATAGTCCCATTCCGTTCCCCTAAAACAACGTAAATCGGGTAAGACGTAACTCTAGGTCATCGTTCTCGTTATTTTTTTTGATGATGATGATCACTCTGCTGTTCTTCGAGATTTTTGAGAAAAGTTCCCGGCTAACTGGGACCACCCAACCATAGGACCGACCCATGGCCCATCCTCCGTACTTTCCTCGGTTTGTTTTAGTTATGTAATTATCTAACACATTAATTTGACATATAACAATCAGCTTCTTTAATTAACCTTGTTAAGCACTGGTTCCTTCACGTAATCTTATCACGAGACATAGAAAAACAACATCAAGCAAGTTCTTTTAACATTTCATCATTTTATCTTTGAAATACAAGGAGTTCCGCCCGTAGGCTTTTCCATAATCTGCCCGAAGGCTAACCAGTAATCTCCAGGGATCACTATTCCAAGCTTCCGCCCGTCAACTAGTATGCGGGCCTCGAGATCCAATCCCGAGTCATGTTAGCCTCTTGTGCAGGACCCGGAAGGCGAGGGATTTACGGCCAGAGCCCCCCTGGCACCCAAGCGTCCTCCTGCTCCAAGTAGAACTCAACGGAGAGACCTCTCGTGGCGGGTTCGGTCCACGTTCCCGGCGCGGTCAACAACCCCTTGGTTAGGGTCAGGCAGGCAGTGGGGGGGTAACTAAAGCTGCCTCTCCCTTCAGGCCTTTAACCTGAAGTATAGGTACTTGTTTAATTTGTAATTCATAATTCAAACAGAGCCCTACAATCTCTAGCAAGCACAAACATTTCCATTAATCAACCCAGTTGTATGGCAAACTGCTAAGGAAGTGTT
This sequence comes from Lygodium microphyllum, assembly GCF_053477565.2. Classification (NCBI taxonomy): domain Eukaryota; kingdom Viridiplantae; phylum Streptophyta; class Polypodiopsida; order Schizaeales; family Lygodiaceae; genus Lygodium; species Lygodium microphyllum. The sequence continues at coordinate 141,565,604 of NC_141148.1, forward strand.
CTTTCCTTTTTGAGTGTATCAGCAGTCGTTCTCAAGATATCTTGTAACTTGGCAAGTTCCCTTATATTCAGGTGTAGGGTATACCCAACTTGGTTAACCCTAAGGTACCTTAGATATGCTAGTTTCTATTTTACAACTTTCCTTATTTAGAAGGATATCCAAAACTACGTCTTTTTGCAAGATAACTTGCGTAAGGATCTGCCGTCCTTGAAGAGGGTTTTTCCCTTTTCTCCTTGTGAATCAATCACAAAATGATTTCATACATGTTGCGCAAGTCTGGCGATGGAATAATCTGTTTAGATTCCTTAAGCTGACGTATGTCAGGCCTAGGGTTTCTTCATTTAAGAACCTTAGGGACAAACCCTAGTTTCTTATCTTTATGAATTTATTGTCCCTACGGTAAGGGAAGTAGTCAAGTGTTTAGGGTATGAATGTTTTTATGTTTAGATTGGTTCGGTTATCTTTTGGAAGGTAATCTTACTCGTCTTGTCACGGTTTTACTATTCTTGTGACAATTAACCTTCCTAATCAATACAGTTTAATTTGGCATATAGCATAATGCCAAGATGATACAAAGACGACAATACTCCTTGGGACAAAAGGCCTAGCTGAGAATTTAGTGTATACACACTTTATTAGTTCCAAGTCCTCAAATAGTAGGGGAAAAGTGTTAATAGAGTGTCATCCAGTAATTTCCCATTACATTTTCTTTCCAAATGAGTTCGTATATCTAATTTTTATACTTGTTAATTCCTAACATTTAACTTCCGTTTTCTTTAAAGATGAACTCATGCCACAAGAACACAATATTAATGAGTTTGGGAATCTCCCAATTCCCATTTTTTGAATACTAAAAAGGTAGCACCCGGATAACATGCCCATAGGTTTCTCAAAACCATATGATGTGACCTATCATTGGAAAACACTTGGAAACTTGAATCTATTGAGCTATAGAGCGCTCAATTTAGAGTTATAGTGTTCAAGTTATGAAAAATCCAAAGATTTGACCACGTGTCCCAAACTTATGGAAAATTCCCATATTCCCCAATATGGTGTTCAAGGGCTTAGGAGTATTAGTGGAAGGGGCTTAAGAAAGCCCCCTTAGAAGCTTCTTAAAGAAGCTTCTAAGAAGCTTCTAGTGCGGCAGATCAACGTGGAGATGACGGCATGAGGGATGGTGGCGACTGTTGATGCCACAGGCGATGGCATTCCCTCGTCCGGTGGTTAATGGCTTCCCCAGTGGCGCGGCAACGTCTGCGGCTTCCTCCCTCACTCTTTGTGCAGCACTAGGGGTTTCTCCATCGACCTCCATCTGTCATAAGTGCGCCCTAATCTGCTATGATGGTCAAGATTGGTCCCCCATATCTATACTCCATAGACTAGTGTGGATGTGACTAGTGTATCAAAGAGCCATAGCTTGGTGCGGGGTTCCTGGAACTGTATTGGTGAGCACATCCTCTCCAAACCACCTAGTGATGTGTATCCGTTAGTTAGTCTAGTGTATGTTGCCTCTTGCATAGAAAAGGTGGGCCCTATGATTAAGACTCCCATGTATGTATAAGAATCCACATACTCCAACTCCTTAGGTCCATATGTGAATTTAGGTGTTGATCTCTTGGCCCACTGTGGTGTAGTATTAATTTCCATCACCTTGGTTTAACCAAGGTTCATTGAAAGCCCACTGTCCAAAGTATAGGAGTGTAATGCATCCAATTGTCTCTCTAGACCCTCTGGAGAGTCAGCTATCAATACAATGTCATCTCCATATGATAGGAGAGGTATCCAGGTGCCAACTAGTGGAGCTCCTCTAGCTCCTTCTTGTGAAATATAACCAGTAATCCCATCAATGTACATGCCAAATAATGCCGAAGGGAGGGGGCATCCCTGCTTCACCCTAATGGTGGAGTAAATAGGTGCCAAAAGGCTCTCAGGTATCCATACTCTACCCACAACCCTCTCATATAGTGCCAAAATATCCCAACTAAGCTCTTTTAGTACTCCCATGGCTTGCAATCTATGTATCAACCTATCTCTCGGTACTGTATCAAAGGCTTTGCGGAAGTCCACAAAGCAACAATAAGTCCATCGGCCATGGGCCCTATCCCTCCTCAACGATCGCTCTAAGTGTGAGGATGCGATCCAATGTGGAGAAGCCTCTCTTAAAGCCAGCCTATCCCTGTGCTCTAAGACCTGACATCTTTGCCCATCTGCTTAACTCATGCTCAAGGATGGAAGCATATAGCTTAGCCAATGTATGCCCAACCATGATAGTCCAATAGTTATTGGGTAAAGTATGGTCCCCTAATAGGCACAATAGTGTTCGTTCTCCAGCTCTTTGGTATGCCTTCACACATAGTTCTATTAAACATGTAAGCTAGGAATCTTGCCACCAAATCTCTAGCATGGATCATGTGTTTAGCTACTAATCCATCATGAACTTATGCCTTTTCTTTGTTAAGTCTATCAATGGCCTCTTGAACCCTACTTGTTGTAAAGAAGGTGGGTCAGGAAGAGGTGGCTAGCCCACCATAATATAAAGACTAGCTGAATACTTCTCCCATGTAGCAATGGACGTAATAGGTGTGGCTAGGCAATGTTCTCTGAAATGGCATGTCCATCACCATCACTTTATTCTTTATTTTTTTAGTGACAGTTTGAATAAAAGGAGGCCCGGTCACACATTGTGACTGTTGGAGTTCCCATTTATGAGTCTCTCTCTTTCTTGCTCTTACTCTCCCGCCATATCTCTCGCATGCAAGCTTCGATCCTTCTCACCTTTCAACTGGTATTAGAGCTCAGCTTCCCAACTCTTGAGCTTGACTCGTGGCATTCTCAGCTTCCCATTAACTCCCCAGTTGCATTGGGTCTCCTTTCCGGCAGCCATATCTGACTCCTTTGAGCTCCCATCACTCCCCGGCTTCCCGAGCACCTTCTCGGCCCCTTTGGGCATCCTCAAGGCATTCACACAGAGGTAATGCTTCACTCTTTACAAGGTTTATCTTAGTTTTTAGGTCTCTTGAAGTAGGAGCAGCCATAGCCCAAAACCCTTGAAGCTTCTTTGCTTCATATCTTAGCATAGACCTCTTGTGGCTACTTGAGGCTTCTTGTGTGCCTTCCACAGGCCCTCCTTGAGCTCTCTTTGGCCTCAATCTACAAAACGTTGATCAGAATGAAGCCCTTTTAACATCAACAAATTTGCGCCAATTTTGGCCTGTTTTGGATTGCACACACACTTCAACAATCTACCACTTCTTGGGTAGCCATTGGTACTTGAAAAGGCTCCATTTCGGGCATATGAACATGCTTTGATGCTTGGTTTTGATGGTTGATGTGTTGACATAGCATTTGGACTGATTTAACACTATTTTGGGATTGTCATAATAGCCCATAGGCAGTTTATGACAGTGTTACACTAACATTTGATGCTATAGCTTGTTTGGCATTGTCATTTGATGCCCGGTTGGTCCCGTTTGATGCCCGAATGTTAGGGGAATGTATGCCTATTGTTTGGCAACCATTTGGAGATGATTTTGGTACTCAAATTCTCAGTTTTGAATAGTAAATCACTGCTGTACACAGTTGGGCTGAAGTCATTTTACTCATGTATGCTTATGCCTATGCTTTTCGGGCTATATTTTGGGCATATATGGTGATGTATTTACACTTGGGGCTCGACATAGAGATTAGTTTTGATTCGGGATCGTTGGTTGAGCTTGAGCTTGCTTTGCAAAGCATTTGGATGCTCCGTCTTGGATGTACTTATGGCATGTATGTTGCTTATGTTTAATCAATCTTGACATGCTTAGCCTATGCCATTTTGCTACATGCTAGTTACATTGTTTGGAGCCTATTGCTACTGGAGCTCGGTCTTGGCTTGACCTTGGATTCCCGGAGCTTACTTGAGCTATTTATTGACTTGCCAGAGTTATATCTTGGGATGTACTTGATGTCTTACATGCTTATGGATGCTACATACGGATGGTCTGCCCGCCTACATGTCCGGGATGTTCCATTGATGCTTGATCTTGGATGCTTGCCATTGGTGCTTGTACATGCTTTGTTTGAGCTTGGTTGCTTGATATTTACAGCTTTTGTGCCAGTGGGAGCATCTTTGGATGCTTGACAACCATTGAGTAGGTGGTTTATGCTCTTTGAGCTTTTGAGAATATTTGGGATCTTTTACCCTTCAGGATGATGCATGGTTCATATATCTTGGTTCCTCTAATGCTTATGAGCTGATTCTTTGCTTTGGGTCCCTCTCTTTATGAGCTGACACTTACTTGTGTCAAGTCTTGGTAGTGGCAGGAACACTTTGCCCCGTTGACTGGGGGGTGTGCCTAGGCAGATGTTTGTATGACATGTTTGGGTGTTGGATTCATGCTTATCGACTGTCATATACCTATGTTATGCCTGCATGATGTCGGCTTTGGTCTTGGCAGTATCTGATTGACCTGGGATCCCATTTTGGTACTGTTAGCTCTCATTTACTGAAATCTGTAATTTATTACAGCAAGTATATATGTATGGACTGACATGGATTTTTCATGTTGAAATATTCTGAAATGATGTACTTTCATAGTATGTGGTGGGCAACAGCTTTGGCTACAAATTTCTTACAATTTTATCTCGATTTTGGTGACTTTTTGGTCATTTTCTGCAGTAAACAGCAAGCAATTTTGAACTGTCTACAGTCTTCCAGCCTGCATTATGGCGAGTTCGTCCACTGATCATGCTATTTTCAACATCATTAAGCTTGATCGTACGAATTACTCATATTGGAAGAGCCAGATTTGGCAGGTGTTGGGGCAGAAATCGCAAATCAAACCTTTGAGGTTGAGCGACCTCCAACTATGCCAGATGAGGAATGGCTTGAACTTGATGAGTTATGCAAGTCCACTATTGTATTATCTCTCACAGAATAGGTTCATTACAATGTATTTGAGGAAGAACAAAGTGCATGGCAGTTGTGGGATAAAATCAAGAATCTCTATGATAAGAAAAGTCCAGCGAGTCAGATGTATTTGGTTGAAGCAGCTTATGGATCTGCACATAAATGAGAATGTGACTATGTCTGCTCACTTGAGCCAGTTCCATGCTATACTCAAGAACTTGACTTCGCAGGACATCACTGTTAACCCCAAGTCGAGATGGCGGAAAAATGGAGGAAAAAGCAAAAGGAAGATGGAAAAAGAGCAAAGACACGTAGGCGGCCTCTAAAGATGAACCGGGGAAAAAAGCACAACTTTAAATGAAAAGGCGCCTCAAAAACTCGAAAAACTCTTGTAAAAGAGCGCCAGGCTCCCCCCTATGCCGATTGTAAAATATTAGGTGGGCATAGCCTAGAGGCATAAGGCTAGAAGAGGGAAATGGAAAAAGGGCCTTGCCACAATGGCCGGTCATGTAAAAAAGGGATGGGTGTCCATGGGATTTTAGGGTTTGTATATATAAAGTTCAAAAAGTGAATAAGAGATCATTCTTTGGTATGTGGCAACAAGAGTCTTCTTCTTCTTCTCTCCTTCTCATCTTCTTGCTTGTGTGTGCTCTTGAGAGAGGGAGTGTGAGAGTGTGAGGGAGTGAGTGTGTGAGAGTGAGGGATCAAGAGGGCGAAGCTCTTCACCATCTCCTCTTCTCTTCTTCTCTTCTCTTCTCTCTTCTTGCGCGCACAGCTATGGAGGATGGAGCTTGGAGGTGGAGGAGGCTTGAGGATGCTTGAGCTAGCATCTAGGATCGTGGAGCTACCGATGTGTGTGAGAGAGGAGGCAACTCATATCGGCACTAAGGTAAGCTCACTACACTCGTAGGATCGACGGTGCGTCGGTTAGGTGAGAGATAGCCATTAGAGCTCGCTTGGAACGCTTGAAATAATAAGCGGTCCGTGGGTCTTGGCGGTTGAGAGAAAGCTCCCACATTTTGGTTCCGTTTTGCCGAGACCAATGGATTCAAGCTTGAGCACTTGCGCGCCTCATATTGAGCATCAAAGTAAGGGATTCATCCCCGAAACGGAGCTTGAGATAGGTAGGAAGTTTTGGTGTTTTTGATCTTCAAAACAAGTAAGTATTTTGGGTTATTTTGTTTGTTTGATGATTGGGAAACATGGAGGAATCATTTCAGTATTTTGCTTTCGATTCTTGTTGCATTTAGAGTAGGTTAGGCTTAGGAAATCACACCGGAGAAGGGTAGGGTTTACTGTTGCAAAACAGGGTAAAAATCGTGCAAAAAATGGCAAAAAGCTCGCTGGTGATGCCTAAGATCGGCAAGTGAGTGATTAGGGGTGTCAACACCATACCCGGGAAGGGGTATAAGAGCCAAGAAACCAAGGGAGGACTCATTTGCAACCATTTCAGTGTGAGAGAGAGAGAGAGAGAGAGAGAGAGAGAGAGAGAGAGAGAGAGAGAGAGAGAGAGAGAGAGAGAGAGAGAGAGAGAGAGAGAGAGAGCTATTGCCGATTCGATTCGATCGCACCAACGTTGAGCCCACCACTCTATCCAGGTATATAAATCCCTTCCCTTACCCCCTTAGGTAGGATCTGGAGGTTTGTGCATGGTACGATTGAGTAAATCACAATGAACGATCGAAATCAAACTCGCACTGTTGATGTGCGCCGCGGTCGGCCCGTTCGAACGGTCACTTCTAGGTCGAGTCCCAAAATCGGCCCTCGGCCCCTTGCCATTCGGCCCACTTGGCCCAAACCCTAATCGGCCCACTCGGCCCAAACCTACTCAGCCTGTCCGAGTCTACCATTCAGACCGTGGACCAATTCGGCCCTCTGCCATGTGTAAAATTCGACCCTCGGTCCGTCTGAGCGACCTCGTCCGAATTGACCATTCGGCCCGTCCGAGCCAATCTGTTCGAGTCCTCTCCTCGGCCCCGTCCAAGCCCACCTTGTCCAAGTCCCTAATTCGGCCCTCGGCCCATGCGCCTTGGCTCGTCCGAGTGACCCACTCAGACCCTGCAATTCGGACCAGTTGGGCCGAGTGTAGATTTTTACCAAATTTTCAGAAATTTGACCTGACCCAGCTAGAACTCAGCAGCGCAAACTGTCGAAAGCCCTTGGGACGCTCAGAACTTGATTCTGGCACATGGAAGGGCAAAATCGTAGGGCGAGCCGCTTAGCAGCTAGAAGTAGGCAGTTGCTAGACCCAGAGACTTAGACGCAAACCGCTGAGTTGTAAAGCCTGATTGGACAAAAAACGAATGAGGCAACATATTAGAGAAACCCTAAACCCTGCCAAGACGGCCAAAAAATTGACCAACAAGCCTATTAGGCCCGAAACAACGCGAGAGTGCGTAAGATGCCTAGAAATTGGTTGCTGCACTCACCCTAAATTCTTGCACTTGAAGTACACTTAAGGAAACTGAAAGCCTGATTGAGCACAAGTGCACAGGAAAAGACACACACATTGAGTAGCCATAAATTGAGGATTGTATTCAATAACTGAAGGAACTCACCCAGATAAACCACTCAAGGAACCCACTAGTAGGAGAGAACCCAAGACATAGACAAACCATCAACGCTCAAAAGTAGGACCAAGCAAGGGATGCCAATGAAGTGGATTTGACAAGTCTACTGAACCTGATCGATAGCTTGGTGGAGCACGATAACTCGACAATGGCAGAAGAAAGTTCAGACCGTAGATCTAATGAGGAATTCGACTTAGGAGCCTTTCCAGATGCTATTCAGCAGCAGCTGGTTAGCAGTTACGACGCTCATGCCCGGTATGAGCACTGCGATAGGACAGCAGACGCTATCATTGGAGATCTAGAAGAGGAGAGAAAGCTAGCCTGCAAAGCGTTGCAAAGCATGGCTGAATACAATAGGGATCAGCACACTAGGAGCCAAAGGCAAAGCATGGAGTTGCGAGAGGTGCAGCGGGTGTGCTGAACCTGGCTGGCAGAAATCGAACGGACCCTGAGAGAGCACTAGACGGAGACTTAACACTAAGTGAGCTTCTCATGAAGTGGCTGTTCGATAACATGGCTGTAGAGCAAAGTGCCATGACTCTAGCGACATCACTGCTCGCAAGATTAGGAGCAAACCAGGGCTCAAAGAGCCAGTTTAAAATCCCTATTGTTGCTAAGAAACTTGATAAGTACCAACCCCATGACGATCCATACAGCTTTGTTGAGTAGTTCGAGCAAGTCTGTGAAGCCAACGACCTCAACGACCTGACTCAACGCTCTCAAGCGTTCGGGCTTTGCTTGGGCGACAAGGGTAGGACATGGTATACGAGCTTAGATAACGCAGAGCGAGCCAACTTCGATGGCCTCAAGGATCTCTTCATTAAGAGATTTGTTGAGCCTGGATACTCTGATAATCTCTAGTACGCTTGATGAACGTCAAGCAGAAAGAGAAGGACATTCGCAATTACGTGACCCATGTGCGGAGTCTCTTCAAGAGAATCCCTACTAGAGAGCGGTCAACTGAAAGAGCAGTATTAATTGTATTCATCAGCGGGATTCAGAACGAGGAACTATATAAGGCTTTGGCAGGCAACTCGAGCTTGCAGCGAGATGCGCTAGCTAGGGTCTTTGAGGAAGCCATCCGAGTTGACAATCAGCTGAAGGAACGGAGCTCCAGAAGCGCCAACCTAGAAGAGACCAAATCGTGAAGCTCAGAGAGAGCGTCAGTCTCGAGTGAGCGATCAATCTCATCATCCCAGGATAAGGGGAAAACCACCGAGACGAACCAAGACTTGGCTGACGTTAAGATGGAACTAGCCAAGTTGCAAGACATGTTGAGATGACCAACACGCCCACACGTCCAATGCGTGTACTATGGCGGAAACCACTTGCCAGCCGAGTATCAAGACCCGAGGTCAAGACCTTGCACTAACTGCAGTAGGTTCGGTCATGATGTTGCGCATTGTAGATTGCCAAGAAGACTTCCATACTCACAACCATACGACCAGCCTTACCTAGCGAACAGGCGGCAACCATTTTTTGAAAGGGGAGCCCCATTGGCCCTCCTTGTGCCTAACGACATTAAGCTGGCTATTCCTAGGATGGAAATAAATCCTACAAGCATTCCTAGACTGCTTGGTCCTTACGTAACCCATCCACCGAGTGACGCTCCTGTCCAATGTGTGGAAGAACCAAACGAGGAAGAAGCTTACATATGCCCTTACGTCTCGCATGACGATGAGGGCAACGCTGTCCTCATGGATTATCGCCCCGTATCGCTGATGGCGTTAGGAAGAGGACGAGGTAAAGGCCTAGGAGGACAGACACATGATCCAATCACCTGTTTGACTTGTGGTCACCCAAGTCATGTCTCATCACGCTGCCCTGAAAGGTAGCAGCAAAACAGAGACAAGGCTGACCAAAGGTGTGCTGAGTGCGGAATCACCCATCTCTTCGTCGATTGCCCAAGGCGAAAGCCGTCGTCTAGCTCAACCAACGAGCCATCTATCCCATTGGGGCTGTTTGGTGTCGAGAACCACGATGGGGAGGCCATGCCTATCCCATTGCAGGTCATGACCCGTGCCCAAACAAAGCAGGTCGGTATCTCTTTGTCAGGACCTAGTAATCTCGATGCAGCCTCGATAGGGAAAAAGAGCCGTAGACGGAGGAGGAAGAGGTCGGAAGTTAAAATCGCACTAAAAACAGAGAGTGCTACAACTCTGCCTGCTGGAAAGAAGGTCTTTGACGCAGAGGCAGAGATGTCAGCCCCCAAGACAGCCGAAAAGGGAATCGCTAAGCCGAAGCGACAGTTAGAGGCCATAGAAAAAGTGAAGGAATGGGTGAAGGAAGCCCAAGAGCATCTAAAAGACACTGAGCCCATCATAGAGGACGAGATCGATGATCTATCCAGCATAAGTATGCCAACCTCACCTCCACAACCAAAGTCGGGAGAAGCAATTGCACCACAAGCAGTACCGCTAAGGCCGAGCCTTGGCGCTACAGGGCTGTAGTTCAGTCACGGCCACTAGTTAGGATGATCCAGGTTAGGAGAGAGAGGAGCACCCAACGATCTCCTGACCACGTTGGTGACTACCCCTGTAACACTTAGCCTGGGAGATCTGCTTAGGTAGCACCCACCCTATGGCAAGATCTTAAGCAATGGGTTGAAGGGTCACAAGAGCAGGTCACGGGCAGACCCTCATGACCATGATGCAGAGACGCAAATACCGAGTTTGACGCTGCACTCTGTGCCTAAATCCTTGCACGTCAATGCATTCTGGGAAGGTTCCGAGATGCATGCGGTCTTACCAGTTTTAGCCCTAGGTGATACAACAAGAAAGGGAATCGTGGACACGGGGGCTAGGGTTAGTGTGCTTAGCCACGCAGTGCTTCAGACTTGGGGAAACCCACCCGTTGAGACTACTAGGTTTAATGTCACACTAGCAAACGGTATGAGAGTCAAGCCACTCGGGGTGCTTAAGAATTGGCGAGTGAAGATCACAGGTGTCTAGTTCTCTGTTGACTTTATAGTCATGAAGGGAGTGGACTACGACATCCTATTAGGCCGACCCTGGATGCGCAATGCTAGAGTCATCAAAGATTGGGGTAACGGCTTGATCTTCCTTGGCAATAGGACGGACGCCGTGAGAGTAGAGATGGGGATACTTGGAAGACCTCACCAGTCGACTTAGATGCCATCTCTGCTATGCTCAAGGGTAATGCTCAGGTCAAGAAGTCCTATGGGCACTTGACCAAGCATATCCCATGCCCAGACGACGAGCAAGATTGGATGCATATCCTTGCTACAATTGACCTGCCGTTCTCTGATCATGAGACGTATGAGCAAGCCATCAAAACAATTGGCAAGGCTAACAACACATCTTCCGTACCAGTCTGCATGATGGCAGGAAGCCTTCATGGGAAACCGAAGCCAGTCAACTTCCAAGTTCCAACTAACAAAAGGGAACTCCAGGAGATACTGGAATACCTAATGGACAAGCTAGCTAGCAATCCAGTTGCAAATTTCAAACCACTTCAGGATCTCTTAGATGAATCCAAGTGGCAATGGACCAGAGTGCATGACTTAAACCTCATGTATAACTGGGCCCTAATTCCTGACCAACAACAAGAGCTATACCAAGCTCTAGGAGACGATGAGCAGTCTGATGAAGAGGATTCTAACGATGAATACGAAAACTGCCAATCCTTCAGTGAGGAAAGTAAGGGTGAGGTAGATACTGTGGAGTACGACACTGAAGGACAAGTAATAGAGCAAACACGAGCAGACTCCAAGCTGCAGAAAAAGAGCATCTTTAGGATGGAGCGAGGAGTCATGCGCATGGAGTGTGATCGCACGTGGTTGGAACACCTAGGAGCCATAGACCTTGAGCAAGCAGGCCTAGCCCAACCAGGAACGACATCAGTGCTTAAGACTGAATCACCATATGAACTACGTCCACCAGGGGAGACCACCTCTTCTAGCGAAGACGGAGGGTTCGACTCTGAATCAGAGGTTAGTTCGGATAGTGATCCAGAAATCCCTAGGCTGCCCACAACCAGAATCACCAAGGGGGACCTACTCATCCACCTAAGGCGCAGAAGATTAATGTAGGAAAATGCAAAACAACCCAGGGATACACGAACGGAAGAACAACGAAAACCGTAGGACCTCCCTAAACGATTTACGAAATTCAAAAAAGGGGATAGGGTGGTAGTTCTGTTAGGTGCCAAATGTCAAGCGCAGACAAGCGAACCAATCGAGGGACCAACAAAGGTCAAGGAGGTGGACCTAGCCTAGGAAGGGGAACCACCCCGACCAGTCTTCATTGCCGATGACTTGACTAATGAAGAAGAAACAAGTCTTGTCGCTCTCTTGCGAGAGTACATAGATGTGTTCGCCTAGTCCTTAGAAGAGGGTAAGGGGGTAGATTCGAGTGTCGTGACTCACAACATACCCATGATGCCAAACGCACCGCCGGTCAAGCAGTGACTGTACCCTATGAATCCAAAACACGCTCATGCTATCAAAGAAGAGATTGATAAGCTGATGAGAGCGGGATTCATCTACGAAATTGAGCACACAGACTGGGTATCGCCCATAGTCATCGTGATGAAGAAAAATGTAATAATCCGAGTGTGCGACAATTACAAGAAGGTGAACGCTGCTACCAAGAGGGACAACTATCCATTGCTGTACACCGAGCACATGCTTGAAAGAGTGGCAGGCAAGGAAGCCTACAGTTTTCTAAACGGTTTCTCAAGGTACAACCAGGTGCAAGTGCATCTTGCGGACAGGCATAAGACTGCCTTTGCCACTGAGTGGGGCGTCTTTGCTTACATAGTCATGCCCTTCGGGTTGACTAATGCCCTTGCCACTTTCCAATGCCTCATGTGCACCATCTTTAAGGACATGCTTCGCAAGGAGTTAGAAGTCTTTGTCGACGACCTCTGTGTCCACTCGACCTGGATCGAACACCTAGACAAACTCCCAGCAGTCTTTGAGCGGTGTCGCTTATATCGTCTCTCCTTGAACCCCTTAAAGTGCCAGTTTTGGGCGAAGCATGGATGCATCCTAGGGCATGTGGTGTAGAAGAACGGCATTGCCACTTACTTCTCGAAGGTCAGGTTCATTGTTGACCTTCCACCCCCAAACAACTACAAGGGAGTTCAATGCTTCCTAGGTCATACTAGATACTATCGGCGGTTTGTACTGAATTGTGTGTTGATCGCCAGACCCTTGTACAAGCTGCTTATTGTCTTCGAATGGATCGAAGCATGCCAATGGGCGTACGAAGAGTTGAAGAAGGCTCTAACCACAGTACCAATCCTACGAGCCCCAGATTGACCATTACCTTCCATGTGCATATCGATGCTTCTAAGTTTGCTGTGGGGGCAGTGTTGTGCCAATTTGACGAACACAATTTAGACTATCCAGTGAGCTTTGCTAGGCAGACAACTCATTGAGATGGAAATGAACTACTTGACGATGGAAAGAGAGGGATTAGCCATGGTGTTCGTGGTGAAGAAATTCCGACATTATCTTTTGGCCACCCCCTTTACCTTCTTCGTGGACCATCAAGCCTTGCTCTATCTAGTAAACAAACCTTGCGCTACAGGACGCATAGCTCGACGGCTCCTTCTACTTTTAGAGTTCGACTTCTCTGTGGTGATACGGAAGGGAAAACAACATTACATGGCTGATCACATGTCACGCATTCCCACTGGAGAAGCCGCTGGACAAGGTATTGTTGATGAATTACCCGACGCCCATCTGTTTAACCTTTCTAGCGAAAGAGATCTATTTAAGACTGATCTAATGCCATATTGGGCAGATGACATAGTCTAGGTGCTTGAGCACGGACTGCCTGACCGACCGATAGAAAAAGCTCGACTTAGGTGATTAATCCTTAAGATCCAGCCCTATTAGCTGATTTGCAGGCCAACTCTATAGGCTAGGGCAAGATGGATTGCTGCGTAGATGTGTGTGCGAGTATGAGATGTACGATGTGCTCTCAGAAGCGCACGACGGCATTGCCAGAGGGCACTTTAGCGGAGACACGACAACACGAAAAGTGTTTCCTCCCTGTGGTGGCCCACGCTTTTCCGTGACGCAACACAATTTGTCAAGCACTGCGACGAGTGCCAGCGGGACGAAGGTTCCGATTTGCAAGGATCGAATGAGATTAACCCCAGTTATTGCTCGACAACCCTTCGAAAAATGGAGAATTGATTTCATTGGACCCATCAGTCCTATGGCACAGTATTCGTAGGCCAAGTACATCATTGTGGCACGGATTACCTCACTAAATGGGCAGAAGCGAGAGCAACACGAAAAAACGACGCTAGAATGACTGCTAAGTTCTTATGGGAGCAAGTGATTTCACGCTTCGACTGCCCCATCAAATTGGTCAGTGACCAAGGTATGCACTTCATCAATGAAGTGATTGCGCATCTCCTGTCCACCTTCCTCATCATCCATCGCAAATCCTCGCCATACTATCCTCAAGAAAACGGCCAGTCCGAATCAACGAATAAGATTCTTATCAATGTCCTAACCAAGGTTGTCTCTGCTTCACGCAGCGACTGGGACAACAAGCTGATGGCAGCTTTGTGGGCTTACTGCACAGCTTATAAAACCGCTGTCAGTCAAACCCCCTTTAGTTTGACATATGGAAAAGAAGCGATTCTATCATTAGAATTCTTCATTCCTGGCTGAGAATAGCGCTTCAAGAACGATGGGAAGGGAAGGAGGCATGGACACAATGCCTAGTTGAGCTTGAACGTCTCTCGAAGTCTCGTCTTCTAGCCACCCATGCGCTGATCTGTGAGAAAGCCCGATGCAAGAGCTGGTTTGACCAACACATCAAGCAGCGCGAGTTCGAATAGGGTGACTTAGTGCTCCTCTACTTAGTTAAGGGGCATAAGCAAAAAATGAAATTTAGAGGTCTTGGACCTTTTAAAGTTCGTGCGATCAGCCGAATAGGCAATGTCGAACTTGAGACCCTAGATGGTGAAGGGATAGGCTTCTTCAATGGTAGTCGTGCCAAGAAGTACTACCCTCCTACGCACCCTTTGCATGAGCCACCGATGTTAGAACTGCCTGTCAAAGTACGAGTAGCCACAATCACTGAAATCGACGACGAGGATGAGAAAGCGTAGAACCCGCATACCTCCATATTACGGTCACGGCAAAACAAACATGCGCTTTCAATGCCTTGATCGATGAGGGAGCAGACTTCAATGTCTTAACCCATGATCATTGGACTCAACTTGGCAGACCACAACTTCAGTCCACTAATGCAAAATTAAGCCCATATGGGGCCCATTCCTATGCACTACTCGGCAAGTGCAAAGTAGTTGTTTCTATCGAGTCTGAGACAGTTTCAATGATTTTCTACATGTTGCCAAATGCTAAAAATGCAGGCACAGAGTCACTACTGGGGCGAACTTTCAAAAAGCAGACCCACTGCAATGTTGATTACGCATCGCAGTGCATCCACCTCGCAATAGGCAACGCTCGCATTGTTACAGCTTTCAGCACGGGCTGTGCGACCTCATCCCTGGCCACAAAGCCACCGACATAAACATATGTAGTCAAGTCTAAGAAGGGGGGTAGTGTGCGGCCGCCACTTCTCGAATTTCATAGACTGCAACCCATAGCAGCCAAATCTTAGGCCCCACAGCCTCGCCTTCAATGGATGCCTAAATAGCCGCAACAACAACCGCCTCGGAATCGACGCTCCTACCCTCATAAGACTAGAAACTCTAAAACTAGGAGGCCCAAACGCAGTTACAGGAATAGACGCATAATCAGTAAAAGATGGGTCCCCAAAGCCCTCTTGCACGCACAAGGCTACTATGAGGGCAATGCTTGGCTATGGATACCTAAGGCCCACATGGCCAAAGGCACTCTCGTACGCCAGCCTCAAGCTTGATCATCCCAAAAATCGTAAAACCTTAAAACCACAAACCGCAAAGCTTCCCTGACCCGCAACCATCAAGTTCATCTACGTGCGAACCCAAGAGAGTCGCCCAAGCCTATCGACCCAAGCGACAATCACCGTCACAAGAGTCATCACCTGCCAGAGTCGATCCGACTTTCCAAATGCATCTAGAAAGCAGCAGGCCATCACTCGAGGCTACTGCTAGCCTCGCTATAGTCCTAGCGACCTAATCGCAAGCTCAAGAACACTCACAACTGCAACTTTTCGTCGCCAAAGGCTCAAGTCCTACCAAACCCCAACCACCCGCAAGCCTTAGACCCTCTTATGAGAGGAAATCCTTTCTCACACTAGCAGCTGATTTAGCTGAAGAAACAGGGAATGACGTGGTGGATTGCATTAAGCGACTGGATACCACTTTTGTGTCGCTAGCTCTGAGCTACGATCGCCTGGACTTAGGCCTATTAGACGAATCCTTCGCAATCAAAGTTCAAACGATGCCTTGTTCTTGGGAAACGTTTGAATTCGCATTTGCAAAAGCCGCTACCTCCACTGCTAAATTGCTCAGCAGTGAGATCTCCAAAGAGCAGGCAATCAAACAACGCCTCATCACGTCGTATGATCAGCGAACTGTTGAGATGACAAGCTCAACACATGTGGACATGGATGATGGACCGCTTGGTTAGATGGGTCCACACGTCTACACTTAGCACGTCGGTGGTCATTATAACTCTCACATGGCCACTGACTCATTACTTATTATATTCAGGTTGTTACACCTATCTACAACTGGCATAGTTATAGCGCCAGTCGACTAGTGTAGTCGGTTATGCATTGTTTGACTTAGTAGGCCACTTTCCTTTATGTCGTATCTTATCTATACTTTGTGCACATTGTAAAGTGTGTAGAAGAAGAAGAAGAAATTAGCAAGAAAACGTTTTGGCCTCCATCTCTCTTCTTGTCTCTTGAGTGAGCTTCTCCTTGTGCATTCTGTGTGTGTTCGGCGCAGTATCTTGAGCAAGTCCCTCCACCACGCGATTCTTGACATGGTATCAGAGCCGCACCACTGAGAGAGGTTGATTTCAAAGGCTGAAGTGAAGGAGAAGAAGCAAGGTTCGAGCAAGCAAGCCACTGGTAAGAAGCTCTCCCATCCTTCCACTCTTTCTCTTGGATAGTGCTTGTGGAGGCACCGAAAGCAGGGCAGAGCAAAAATCTCAGATTGCAGTGAGATTTAGTGTATGCGAAGAGTGCTGTATATTCTGCAGATATGCCCTTTTGGGCTTTTTCACAGTTATTTTGGGAATCTGAGGCCGTTTCAGGGCCCGTTTTAGAGCCGCAAGGTTGCGGACAACAGTTTCAGGGTACATTGTGACTTTGACTGTATTGACTGAAAGTGGGTGCGCAGGTTACAGATTTCAGATCTGTAAGTTCAAAGGTGTTTACTAGTGAGAGTAAACACAAGGTTTATCTACAAATAGGTTGCAGATTGCATGTATTGTTGAGCAGACAGTGAAAAAGGCTGTCTGGTGTATTGCTGTGCACTACAGGTCGAGGGTTGCAAAAGATTTGCTTGCTTTTGGCATTAATTTTGTGATAATGGTAGAGAACAGTGGAAGCCCCATCATTGAGAAGCTCGACAAAAACAACTATCCTTCATGGAAGTTCCGTGTCACGAACTTCCTTATTGGAAAAGGCCTCTACGAGTTTGTTTCGGGTGAAGAAAAGGAGCCGGAGGTGAGTGATCCTCCAACTGCAGAAGAGACAAAGGCACGGAAGGAATGGAATGCAAAAGACAAGAAGGTTATGTAGTGGCTATTAGTAGTAATTGACAATAATATGCTGGGACATATCAGAAATGCAGAGAATTTATATGGAGCTTAGACCATACTTGAAAGTATATTTTTTGTAAATACAAAGGCACGAAAAATTCAACTCAAGCAAGAGTTGAATACATTGAAGAAAGGGAAGATGTCTATCAATGAGTATGCACTGAAGGTAAGGAGCATTGCAGATGCCTTGGCAGCGATTGATGTAATGCCCGATGATGATGATTTGGTATCATCTACCTTGGGTGGACTTAACAATGAAAAGGCTTGAAAGTCTTTTGTAACTTCCGTATATGTTAGAAAGCCATTTCCAGATTTCGATGAGTTGGTCTCCCTTATGATTCACTGAAGAGATCAACATGCAGAGTGAGACATCTGAAAGAAGTGATGAGCAGGTCCAAGCTTTCTACGCCAGTTCAGGAAAGGGACGTGGCAGGTTCTCTTCAAGAGGCCGTGGTAAGGACGTGGTAGTGACAACCAGTAAAACAGATTGAATCAGCAATTTGGCAATATGCAGGTTTCAGGCGGTCGTGGTAACTTTAGAGGCAGGGGGAGCTTTAGAGGAAGAGGTGGATGGCAGAACAGAGGTTCTAACAACTCTGGTATTGTGTGTCACTACTATGACAAAACAGGTCATATTGCAGCCCAATGTTATGCTAAGAAAGATGATATTCGCAGTGGTAAGTTACAGCAAGGAAACTATGCATCTTCTTCACGACAGAATGAAGATAAAAATGAACGTTTGTTTGTTATGTAGCATATGCTGAATGCTGTTACAGGAAAGGGAACACATGAAGATATTTGGTATGTTGATTCAGGTGCATCCAATCATATGACCAGCCATGTAGAATGGTTTGGAGAGATGCAGGATTTGAAAAAATGCAAGTTATGTGCAGACGGGTGATGATTCATGCCACCCAATTTCACACATTGGAAAAGTTCCCTTGTCCTTGCATGATGGTAAGACAAAGAATATTTCAGATGTATTACATGTGCTATCTATTACAAAGAACTTGGTGTCAGTCAGTCAAATGGTAGAGCAAGGGCTGCAAGTCAGATTTAATGCAAAGGGCTGCTTTGTAGAAGACTTCAATGATAAGTGCAGGTTGGTAGCAAAGGGAAGTAGAGTTGGACGTATGTTTACTTTGGATGCTCGAATTCCTACTATGAATGCTACTATGTATGCTAAAGGAAAAGGTGTTGTTGCAGATATTGAAATTTGGCACAAACGCATTGGACATGCAAATGCACAAAGGCTGAAATTAATGCAGTCCAAAGGGTTGGTTACAGGTTTGCCTACATTTAGAGTTGCAGAATTTCATAAGGTATGCGAAGAAAGCCAGTTTGGTAAGTAGGCAAGACAACCCTTTTCACATGACAGAGATGTAAGCAGAAATATCCTTGATGTTGTGCATACAGAGGTCAAATGGAGGGGGAGAGTACCTCTCAAATGAGTTCAGTGATTTTCTGAGGTCTCATGGGATAAAGAGACAGTTCACATGCAGGTATACCCCACAGCAAAATGGGGTTGCAGAAAGGAAAAACAGGCATATTGCAGAAGTTGCACATGCCTTGATGGCTGAAAAGAATATGCCTAAGCATTTTTGGTCTGAGGCTGTTCATACTGCTGTTTATATTATGAACAAAACTCCCATAACTGCAGTTCATGGTATGACTCCTGAAGAATGCTTTACTGGCAAGAAGCCTGATGTATCGCACTTGAAAGTGTTTGGCTGCATTGTGTATGTTCATGTGCCAGATGAGTTGCGGAAGAAACTGGATCCAAAGGCTGAAAAGTGTGCCTTTATTGGATACTCTTTAGAGGAGAAAGGGTATCATTGTTATAACCCTGTCACATGTAAGTTCAGAGTGAGCAGGGATGTCATCTTTGATGAAATGAGCAGTTGGTATGCATCTAGTGGTGATGCATTGGATGATGATGATGATCATGACACTCATGTGCAGACTGAAAAGCAAAAATCACCGACTCTAGTGGACGAGAGATATCATCTGGTAGTCCTTGGTCTGGGAGACTAAGGAGTACATCTACATCTTCGGGTGCATCTAGTAGCACTACAGGTAAAGACAAAGGAAAGAATAAAGTGTCAGAAGGAATTGATGCAGTTCTTGATGGAGACTCCAGTGGCTCAGAGAGCTTGGATGATGAGCTTGGCATTCCTTCAGTGAGGACTCCAGGTGTGCAGAGAGCACGCGTTAATGCAAAGACTCCATTGAGTGACTAGTGACACGCAGATCTAGCAGGGTCAGATACCCTATTAAAAGATTTGGTTTTGAAGGTTATGCAGCTTACCATTATGCTTATATGGTGAAACTAGTTGAGGATGTTGAGCCCACATGTTTTGAGGAGGCTATTGGTCATGCTCATTGGGATGCAGCAATGGATGAGGAGATGGCTGCATTAGAGGCCAATAAGACTTGGGATCTAGTATCATTGCCCAAGGGCAAGAAAGCCATTGGATGTAAGTGGGTTTATAAGATTAAGCACAATGCAGATGGTTCTATTAGTAGGTACAAAGCTAGGCTGGTTGCAAAAGGCTATGCCTAGACATATGGCATAGATTATGATGAAACCTTCAGTCCAGTTGCTAGGATGGCAACTGTCAGATGTGTGATTGCTTTGGCAGCAGCCAAAGGTTGGAGATTGCAGCAAATGGATGTGAAGAATGCCTTCTTGCATGGTGATTTGCAGGAAGAAGTGTGTATGGATCAGCCAACAGGTTATGAGGATTTAAAGCATCCCATGTATGTGTGCAGGTTAAAGAAGGCGCTCTATGGGCTCAAGCAAGCACCTAGAGCATGGTCTGACAAGATCAGAGAGTATCTTGTGAATATTGTCTTTTATGTTTCTGATGTTGATCACTCACTTTATGTGAGAAAGGGAGATGCAGGTTTGGTCATCATAGTCATCTATGTGGACGACTTAATTATTGCAGGTGATAGTGATAGTGGGATTGCTGAAGTCAAGGACTCTTTGAAGAAGAAGTTTGAGATGAAGGATTTAGGTGAGCTAAGATACTTCCTTGGCATTGAGGTGATCAGATGTGATGATGGTATATGGCTGTCCCAAAGACAGTATGGCTTGGATATGTTGTCCAAGTATGGTATGACAGCATGCAAACCACTTTCAGTTTCGTTGGAGCAGAATGTAAAGTTGAGTGCTGATGTTGGGGATGAGATAGAAGACCCTACTATTTTCAGGAGGATAGTGGGGAGTTTGATCAACATGACCATTACAAGGCCAGACTTGAGCTACGGTGTTGGTCTTGTGAGTCAGTTTATGGAAGTACCTAGAAAGCCACATTTGGATGCAGTCAGACGCATATTGAGATATGTGAAGTCCACATTACATTATGGACTTTTCTATGAGGCAGGTACAGATGTACAGGTGTTTGGATATATAGATGCAGATTGGGCTGGTAGTATGTCTGATAGAAGATCTACCAGCGGATACATGTTCTCTCTTGGTAGTGCAGCAGTTGCTTGGAGCAGCAAAAAGCAATCTACAGTTGCTTTGTTGAGTACAGAGGCTGAGTATAGAGGTGCTGCTGTTGCAGCATGTGAGGTAGTATGGCTACAAAAGTTAATGGTTGATTTGGATGTGCAGGTGGAAGGTCCAGTTGTCATTTATTGTGACAACATGAGTAGTATACAGTTGGCTAGGAACCCTATGTTCCATGCTAGGACAAATCATATTGAGATACACTACCACTTTGTGAGAGAGAAGGTACTAGGAGGTGAGATTCACTTGGTGTATGTCAGCACACAGGATTAGGTAGCTGATATCTTCACGAAGGCATTGGGTATAAAGAAGCTTGAAAAGTTTCGAAGCTTACTTGGAGTTGTAGAGATGCAATTGAGCTTGAGGGGGAGTGTTGAGATGACAAGGTCAACACATGTGGACATGGATGATAGACCGCCAGGTTAGATGGGTCCACACGTCTACACTTAGCACGTCGGTGGTCATTATGACTCTCACATGGCCACTGACTTATTACTTATTATGTTCAGGTTGTTACACCTATCTACAGCTGGCATAGTTATAGCGCCAGTCGACTAGTGTAGTCGGTTATGCATTGTTTGACTTAGTAGGCCACTTTCCTTTATGTTGTATCTTATCTATAATTTGTGTACATTGTAAAGTGTGTGGAAGAAGAAGAAGAAATCAGCAAGAAAACGTTTTGGCCTCCATCTCTCTTCTTGTCTCTTGAGTGAGCTTCTCCTTGTGCATTCTATGTGTGTTCGACGCAACATCTTGAGCAAGTCCCTCCACCACGCGATTCTTGACACAAACCACTTTTGCCATCACTGACCAAGAAGTTGTAGAGCTGCCAAGACTTGCTAAGACGGAATCCCAGTTCTTAAGGCATTGGCACACTCTTAGGTTACAATGGAAAGTTGAAGGATGCAGAATAATAACCAACGCTGAACAGTGCCACGCTATCAAAATAGTAGAGTACGGCCCCACATATGTCGCGCCAACCTCATATCGAGTGTTAACCACTCTACGGGGCCGTCCTATAGAAGAACACATCAAAGGACACCCCTACCTCGACCGCTTGTTGACCGAGGAGGAGTTACACATTGCTAGCCGCGTCAACTCGGGTGACTTCCTAACCGATGTTCTCACATACATCACCCAAGTGGGGATTAAACCCTCTGACCTGCAACGCGAAGCTCATTTGGAATACAATCTCAATTTCTATACTTGGTTCCTTCAGAAGTAACCCCTACACCCCCATGCCGAAAGCCCTTAACCTTTTGACCCTAAATCCTAGGAAGGATTCTTCTCACGCTGGAAGGGGAGGGGGTCAGGTGAATCAAATCAGAATCAATAAATCAAATCAAAGTCAGTGAAATACATAGACATATATTATGAAAAACAGATGGGGTAGGAAAGGGGGCATGAAAACTTTGAAGTAAAGGGCAAAAAGTCAAAGTCTGAAAAGGAGAATCTGCAGTGGATCTTAATGAATTCATTCAAAAGCATAGAGTTTTTCTTTTTCAGCAAATTATTATGTCACAAGCACTAATGAAAATTACAATTTATGACAGGAATAAAAGATGTCGCAGCAAGATTGCACCCACTGACTCCCGTTCACAGACGAGGAAAGAGAGCAATATCGCATCCACCTAGAAAACCACGCCTTCGGCCAGCTTAAGTTTTGAACCATCCGCAACATAGAAGTTGTGGTGGCTAGGGAGGAAGCAGCTAGGAGGGTGGTCAAGCAATGTAACCTCAGCAAGTACCTTGAAAAATTCTCACAAGAGCCGGACCACCTGAAGTGTGTGAAGTTTCTCAGATCGTATGACCTAGACCAAGAATGCAGCACAGTGACGGTGGGTAGAGAAGAAAGTGCCAAGCAGGTGCAGGTCCGTCTAGACCCAGCCTTAGTGGAGAAGGCATTGGGATTGGAGCCAAAGACGGAGAGAAAACAGAAGAGGAATGTCTATGCGATGCTGAGAATGAAAAAGGAGGAGGTACTCACCAATGATGGCATCAGCATCCTAGATATCCCCAACACAGAAGCTAGGCTACAAGCAAAGCTGGTACATGTCCTCTTCTCCAGCCAATGCTACAACTCCTTGATGCACCAAATCAGCATGCTCGTGCTGGAGAACATAGCGGCCCACACTCTGGACGAAGTTGACTGGAACGGATATGTAAGAAAGACTATCGACCATGCAGCTAAGGCATTGGCTTTAGGAAGTATGCCAGCAAGTGGAGGGTCTCCAGCCTCCAAGGCTACAGAGAGGAAGAAAGCTTTATCCAAGGCCTCTTACATTGGGTATGGAGGTGTCTTAACGGCACTTATCCAGGAGGCCGTGAAGGAGGAAGAAGAGGGGGAGGGGGAAACACCCGACAGATCACCTCCTCATCAATACCAGGAGAGGTCCAGTGATAGGACTTAGACCGAAGAAGAAGGGGATGAACAGAAAATCAAAAAGCAGATCAAGGAGACCGAGAAAAAGGCAACGCAAAAGAAAAAGAAAAAAGATGACGAGGGCCGCAGGAAAGAGAAAGAGGACTTAGAGAAGGCCAAGAGAGAGTCCCTTAGGGAGGCCAAAGAGAGGGAGAAGAAGAAAAAACAGGAAGAAGAAAAGGAAAGGGAGAAATTACAGAAGGCTAAGAAGGCATTGAAGCAAGAGGCAGAGGAGAGAAAAAGAAAGGAAAATGAAGAAAAAGAGAAAAAGAAGGAAGAGCAGAGAAAAGCAGAAGAGGAAAGGCGAAGAAAGGCTGATGAAGAAGAGGAAGAACTAAGAAGGAAGGAGGAGGAGAACCTGGCTGAAGCTACACGCTGGTCCATAGAATAGCAATGCAGAGCTGATGAACTAGGGAGTTTGAGCCCACATAGAGAAGAAAGGCCTGGGTCAAGCACACAGGTGCTGGAGATTGCGCCGCCCGCCGTCACTGAGGGCAAGGGCAAGGCCCTGATCCACCTAATTCCTACTCTATTGGTGCCTCCCATCGAGCCAACCACTATCACTCCCAGCATCCCCACCAGTACAGACGTATCAAATATTGTGGCATGGATGCAGTATTTCATTAACAAGGAGATAGCCCAGGGGATGAGCACTGAAACTACGGCTACAGGACAAATCCAGCCGGCCACAGACGTAGAGTCTAGGCCTCAACAACACCCATCCAAACAAGGATGACACCACCAACTAATTACGACGAATACATTGCCAAGCTACTCTCGTAGTTGGAGAGAGCTAAGGCGGAACACAAGGTAGCGGTGGTGGTGGCAGTTGAGAAAGAATCAATAGCCACCTTCCAACTTGACAAAACAAGGATGATAGCCATGCAACAAAGGGAGATCACAAATCTCAAGCAAGAAATAAAGGCTAAGGATGACAGAGAGGAGCATTGGAGGTAGCAGCTCGAGAATGAAACACAGGATTTGGTGAAGATGCAAAGGGAACATAAGCTCTTGATAATGCAATACCAGGAGCTCATTACAAAAACTGCTAAAGTTGAAGAGCTCATGGATGAGCTCAACGCTAGGGATGAGAAAAGAAAGCAAGACATGGAGGAGCAGCAAGAAGAGATTGAGCACCTAACTGATCAATTGAACTCTGAAAGACAAGAATAGGAGAGGCTAATCAGGGAATTGGAGGACTAGGAGCAAAGGCTCATGATACTGACCCTGAAGCAAGGGGAGAGTATGGAGGACATGAACAAGAAGGTAGAGGAGTGGGCGGTGCATAATGAAAAGAGGGTGAAAACACTGGCACGACGCCTCGCTCTGGTAGAAAAGGAAAAGATCATTTAGAGAGCAAGGCAGAAGTCACCCAAGTGGCCTTCAATGCCCAACAAAAAGCCTTCCTCAACACCATCATGGACACTACCCGTCCAGAGGAGGGAGAGCAGTTGGAGGTGGCACAAAGGAAGCTCAACATTGCAGGCAGAGCCCTACATGCAGGACTACAATTGCCACCCTACGGAGGTTAGGCTGAGCCTGGGGATGAGCAACGGAAATACCTATTGCTAGCCGGCCTAACCCCCCAAGAAGTGGATGCCCTAGGATTTGAAGACAGAGTGCCACAGGTAATCCGGCAGGGGGAGGAAGCCGAACTTGAAGTCGATATGAACAGATTCAGAGAAGATGTAATCCCACAACCCCCCTCGCCGCACAATCAGGAATAGCAACCACTTGACCCGCCCCTGGACAGACAAGCCACGCTCAAGGAGCGATGGAAAAAATTGGTGGAAGAAGCCAGGAAAAGGCTGCAAGCCAAGCTAGTTGTGCGGCCATCCGCATCCCTCCCACCATGCCCCGATGACCTCCCAATGCAATTTCACATGGAGCTGGTGGTCTGGGAACGGCAGGAAATCGAAAAGGACCCTTTTTCTTTTAGCTTCCTTATGCCTAACAACCTGAGACGGGTCCTGCCGATCAAAGTAATGGAGGAGGTGATCATGGCTGGTAGCCGACTGGTGGGCCAAAAATGGATGGACGATAGGGCAAAGGGGCACGGAGGAAGTAGAATTTTGGCAGGACAAAGTGTACGAAGTGTCACACACCGTAAAGGGCTACAACTGCCAACCCCTCTGGAGAAGGAAAATATACAATACTAACATGCTTTCTTGGATGGCATTTTGCAACACCCTACCCTACGAGAGGAACGACCCCACATTCATGGCGTATCCTCATAGGGTAGGCGTGGATTTTGTCGCCAC
Source organism: Lygodium microphyllum (assembly GCF_053477565.2). Taxonomy (NCBI): domain Eukaryota; kingdom Viridiplantae; phylum Streptophyta; class Polypodiopsida; order Schizaeales; family Lygodiaceae; genus Lygodium; species Lygodium microphyllum. Next base: position 141,590,974 of record NC_141148.1, read on the forward strand.
CCTCCATGGGAGGTATGACTTTCCCATCATCTACAATTCCAATGCCATCTCCTTCAAGGATGCTCTACTTTTTGACTTAGGAAGCCTAACCGACTCCATTACGCACTTCCTCATGGAATTCTCCTCCTGTCACGATCTCGCTTTCATAACTACGTGTAATTACCTTAGGCTTCTTAAGCTCCTACTCAAGCAAGATCCGGCACCGCAGGAAAATGACTTGCCTCCCCTCTTTTTTGATCCCAATGCTATTGATAGCTGAGCTATGACCTGCTTAATGATGAGAGCTAGCCTATTACCTTCCTTTTGCCTAGCTCTCCTAGAGGATATGAGTGATAGCCAATTCATTAGGTGTAATCACCCCTTCCTTTCCACCACCTCTCTCCACGTCTGCATGAACCTGAAAGGGTACATGCAAAGCCACCATTTTTTGCGCAAATCCATCCGCCCTCCTTCCCCCCCTCATTCAGACAAAGAGGATTAGGCCTAGCTGTCATTCATTCCAAAAAAAATAAATTTGACTAGTCAACATCACCCACCTGTAGAAGCACTTATTAGCAAAAAAGCATAATCACTGCACCTAGGGGTCCTTAAGTTAGGCGTGTCCGGTGACTTTGGTCGACCGGCTCCACTCCCAACCCCCTAGACCTTTTTGCTCCCCCACTTCACGCTTAGGGCACATCAAGGGCAGGACACACCTAGGGAGGTAACACTCACCTATGGTTAGACCTGTCACCCTAAGCCACTGGCACCGCACCCCCTTGATACAAATGGGGTCCTCAAGTGTGGGACATCACCCAGGCTCGCCTGCGGTTAGACCCACCTCCCCATTCCACTAGCACGAGCACAATGCACCAACACGCTGAGGAAAGCACTCCCCTTAGGTAGAGCACCACACCTTCTTCTTCAAGCACCCCAAAAGCGCCAAACCACCAACTTCAAAGACCCTCGTCCACCCATGACATCCAGTTAGCTGCTCCGACAAACATCATTCTTGAGCTTCCACAAGCACCTGAGTTTACATGTGGCCCTCACCCTTACACTGACGCCGAAGTGCCATGGGACTGGCACACGTCTAGGAGGGGGGTAATGTTAACCCCAAGTCGAGATGGCAGAAAAATGGAGGAAAAAGCAAAAGGAAGATAGAAAAAGAGCAAAGACACGTAGGCGGCCTCTAAAGATGAACTAGAGCAAAAAGCACAACTTTAAATGAAAAGGCGTCTCAAAAACTCGAAAAACTCTTGTAAAAGAGCGCCAGGCTCACTCCTTTGCCGATTGTAAAATATTAGATGGGCATAGGCTAGAGGCATAAGGCTAGAAGAGGGAAATGGAAAAAGGGCCTTGCCACAATGGCCGGTCATGTAAAAAAGGGATGGGTGCCCATGGGATTTTAGGGTTTGTATATATAAAGTTCAAAAAGTGAATAAAAGTTCATTCTTTGGTGTGTGGCAACAAGAGTCTTCTTCTTCTCTCCTTCTCATCTTCTTGCTTGTGTGTGCTCTTGAGAGAGGAAGTGTGAGAGTGTGAGGGAGTGAGTGTGTGAGAGTGAGGGATCAAGAGGGTAAAGCTCTTCACCATCTCCTCTTCTCTTCTTCTCTTCTCTTCTCTCTTCTTGCACATACGGCTATGGAGGATGGAGCTTGGAGGTGGAGGAGGCTTGAGGATGCTTGAGCTAGCATCTAGGATCGTGGAGCTACCGGCGTGCGCGAGAGAGGAGGCAACTAATATCGGCACTAAGGTAAGCTCACTACACTCATAGAATCGACGGCGCGTCGGCTAGGTGAGAGATAGCCATTAGAGCTCCTTGGAACACTTGAAACAATAAGCGGTCCCTGGGTCTTGGCGGTTGAGCGAAAGCTCCCACAATCGCTTTCGTAGAGGATGTCACTCCTCTTTTCTTGCTTGGTACTCTTAATGAGTCATGGGATGTATTCCGCATTGCATTATGTGCCTCTACTGCTACCTTGAAATTATCTGATGTTGAGAGTGCTCTTCTGCAGGAAGAGGTTAACCGTAAGAATTTGGATCCTCTTGTGTGTCGCATGCTATGACAGTTAGAGGCATGAATGATGGATATGGAAAGCATGGCAGTGGCAGTGGCAGTGGCCGTGGACGAGATTCTTAGAAATCTCGGTCCAAGTCTCGTGGGAAGTCATGTAGCAAATCCCATGCAGGAATGCAGATGTTACTTGTCACCATTGTGGGAAAAAGAGCCATATTAGGCCACAATGCCATGAATTGCACAATGAAAGGCGCAAAGATAAGGGAAAAGACAAAGTGCAGGATAAGTCTTCTGATCGCACCAGAGTGCCTGCAAAGTCCAGTGTTAAAATTGAAGAGATCAATGTGATGTTAGGCTGCAGTTTCCTTCTGGCGGTAGTTTTGTTATGCAAGATGTACGTCATGTATCTGCTTTGATACGCAGTCTCATGTCAGCTGGACAACTTGATGATGCAGGTTATCATGTATCTTTTGGAGACTCTGAATGGAAGATCACTCGTGGCAGACTTGTGATTGCGAGAGGTGCCAAGGCTGGCAGCCTCTATCCCTTGATTGTATCAACTTCTTCCCTTGATCATGTTTTGTCTGTGGGTTCTATCCCACATGTATCTCTTTGGCATGCCCATTTGGGCCATATGTATTTGAAGGGAGTGAAAATGCTTTTTGGTTTGCAGTACTTACCGCCCCTTGATTATGCATGTTTTGATTCATGTGAGCATTGTCTTTATGGCAGGTAGACTAGGTCTACGCATAAGAAGTCTGATAGGCCATGCATGAGTGAGCCCTTGGTATTGGTACATTCGGATGTTTGTGGGCCCATGCCTTGTCAGTCTATGGGTGGTGCCAAGTATTTTGTTACTTTCATAGATGATTTTTCACGAAAAATTTGGGCTTATCCCATTGAGCTGAAATTTGATGTTTTGGCTGTGTTTCAGAGATGGCTTGCATTGGTTGAGAACCAGTCTGAGTATAGGCTAAAATGCCTAAGGACAGATAATGGGGGTGAGCATGTCTCACGTGCTTTTGAGCAGCTATGTGATAAGAGGGGTATTAAGCATCAGTTGACCGCCCCCTACACCCCCCCTAGAATGGTTTGGCTGAGCGGATGAATTGAACCATCCAGGAGCGTGTACACAATATGCTTAGCCATGCAGGCCTACCACAGAGCTTTTGGGTTGAGGCAATTAGTACAGATGTGCATGCCATAAACATATCACCTTCTAGTGGTTTGGATTTCCAAGTTGCAAAGGAGGTATGGATTGGAAAACCTCCCTCTTATGCGCATCTCCGTGTCTTTGGATGTTAGGCATTTTTCCATGTGCCCACGGACAAGAGAAGTAAGCTGGATCCTAAGAGTGTCAAATGCATTTTCCTTGGTTATGTGGATGCAGGCGAGATGGGTTACTGTCTTTGGAATCCTCAAGCGCAGAAAGTCATCCGCAGTCATGATGTAGTCTTCCATGAAGACAATATGCATCGGTAGCCTGAGAGAGTTGTTGAGGTCTGCAGGGTCATATTTCAGGAGGAGCCAAGAGCTCCCACATAGCTAGTTGGACAACCTACAGCTGCAGTAGATGCTCATGATTAGGGTATTGGATAGGCAGTTGGGCAGGCAGCAGAGCTACTAGAGACATACATCCATCTAATAGATTTTAGCCCTCGATGCATTATGTCTTGGTTACAGATACATGAGAGACTTTCACTTATGATGAGGCTATGCGCAGGGGTGACAATCACTCCTGGGAGAGGGCTATGCAGTCTGAGATAGACTCCTTGCATAAGAATGACACTTGGGATTTGGTTTCCTTGCCTACAGGCAAGAAGGCTTTGCCATGCAAGTGGTGTACAAGTTGAAAAGTACCCCTGGACACCCCAAGCTGGCATACAAGGCTAGATTGGTAGCAAAGGGTTTTAAGCAGGAGCATGGTGTGGACTTTAATGAGATCTTTTCTCCTGTGGTTAAGATGACCACCCTGCGCTTAGTCTTGGCTTTGGTTGCTCAGCTTGACTTGGATTTATACTAGATGGATGTCAAGACAGCTTTCTTACATGGAGACTTGTATGATGAGATTTATATGGAGCAGCCTAAGGGCTTTGTAGAGCTTGGCAAGGAGTACCTAGTGTGCAAATTGAAGAAAAGTCTTTATGGCTTGAAATAGAAACCTAGGGAGTGGTATCATAAGTTTGATGTCTTTATGCAATCACAGGGCTACAACAGGAGTGCTATGGATCCGTGTCTTTACACAAAGAAAGCCCGTGATGATTCTTTATTGATTTTGGTCCTCTATGTGGATGATATGCTGATAGCAGGGAAACCTCATGACGAGCTAGATGCTCTTAAGGCTCAGCTCAAGAAGAGCTTTGAGATGAAAGATCTGGGACATGCCACTCACATACTTGGTATGCGCATTAGACGCGACAGGCATCAAGGACTCCTCTACTTGTCACAGAGGGAGTACATTCATAAAGTCCTTGAGCGCTTCCACATGCAGGACATAAAGCCTATTGGCTATCCATTGCCTTCTTATGTGAAGGTATCACAGGCTGATTGTCCACAGACAGATGAGTAGAGGGCCGAGATGGCCAAGATTCCCTATGCATCCATAGTGGGCAGTCTTATGTATGCCATGATAGCCACTCGTCCAGATATTGCCTTTGCAGTTGGTGTTGTGGCACGGTATATGGCTACACCTGGCAAGAAGCATTGGGATGCCGTGAAGGATATCATGAGGCACTTAAAGGGCACTGCAGATATGTGTATATGCTATGGCAGCCAGGATATAGGAGTCATGGGGTACACTGACTCTGATTATGTAGAACATGCAGATAGTAGGAAGTCCACTTCTGGCTATGTATTCACATATGCTGGAGGTGCTATTTCTTGGATGTCCAGGGTGTAGAAATGCACGGTCCTTTCTACTATAGAGGCTGAGTATGTTGCAGCCACTGAGGCTTGTAGGGAGGCCATTTGGTGGTTGGGTCGTTTGGTTGCTGACCTTGGTATTGATGCTATCCCTACACTGCATTCGGATTCTATGAGTGCTATTCAGTTAGCCAAGAATCCGGTCTTCCATGCGAAGACGAAACACATTGAGGTGATGTATCACTTCATACGTGGGGTCGTTAAGGACAAGTCTGTTGATCTTGTCAAGATCTCGACTGACCAGAATCCTGCAGATCTACTCAAAAAAGCCTCTCTACAGAGCGCTTTGTCTTCCTCAGGAGGTTGATGGGCGTGGGATGAGATGATGTCTTTCCTCGTCCTGTTGTACATGTGTACATGTTGTACTGTCTTTTTTTCTTTTTCTTTTCACTCATCACTAGGGCAGATTCGCCTTTAAACTGGGAGGTTGTTGGGGGTAAAGGCGCCTTCGCCTAGCCGCCCGTGTATTACCACACTGACAGTCACCGCCACTGCACACTGTAGGTGGCAGGCGCCAGTCACCCTCACTTTATTCTTTATTCTTTTAGTGACAGTTTGAATAAAGGAAGGCCTGATCACACATTGTGACTGTTAGAGTTCCCATTTCTTGTCTCTCTCTTTCTTGCTCTTGCTCTCCCGCCATAGCTCTCGCATGCAAGCTTCGACCCTTCTCACCTTTCATGAAACACCTCCAAGCCTCTCTAGAATCATGGCTCAAGAATAGTCGATAGGTCTCGCTCCAACTGGTCCAAGAATGTTCTCTTCTTTTGCCATGTGAGGCATCTAAAGAGTATCTATGCCTATCTATGGGTAGTGGATCCCAATGCTATCTCTCTTTGTAGCTATGCTCTAGTCTCACGACACTCATCATCATACCAGCTATTTTGAGGTGTTACCCCGGTGGAGGCTCTCTATGTGGGTCGTGAGTGTGGGAAGGCTACACTTGAAGTGATGTGTAGGGCCTCACTGAATTGCTGAGTCAGCTCCTATAATGGAATGTCAGAGTGTGCATCATGTAATAATCTAAGGATCTTCGCCTCGTAGATATCCTCTATCTCTCTCAAAAAGAGGTATCTCGGGTGTTGGTGAGCTGCATGATGGGTCTACATGTTAGTGAATTGGAGGTCGATGGTGAATGATAGGTAGGCATGATCCACTGCAACTTTAAGAAGGTGTGGTGATATTGAGAGGTCTTGGATGTGAGATATCAGCATTGGTGGAGCAAGTATATAGTCTATTGTGTTGGCATTGTGTCCATGAGGATAACATGTGAAGGCATCGAATAGAGGGTATCTAGCTAGGCCATTGAGAATGGCCGACTTGTCTGTTGTGCCCATCTCCACAAGGTATCTCCCATATTTGGTGACTTCCCCCATATCTTGAGATGTCCTCTCCAATTGTAGCTGTGACACATCTTGCTCTTGTAGCATCTCCTCAGATGCATCAAAGAAAGACGCATGATGGGAGGATGTCATGGCATTAAAGTCTCCTGGCAAGATAACATATCCCTCCTTTGAGAACTCCCAAATATCCTCATCCAAAGACGCATATGGTGATTTCCCCTTGGGTGGGGCATATCAGGACATCATAGGGGGGAAACAACATATGGCAACATACAAAGTGCATTCCTCACCATGCACTCTCACCCACACGTATCTGGCTTGCTCATCTTTGTGGACTATCTGGATCATCTACTATAGCTTCTCCATGAATAACACTGCCACTCCTTGCGACCTGCAATTACTTTGGTCTATGCGTGTCTCCTTCCTCCAAGTTAACTCCACCTATAGCCTATCACTTGTGGAAGTGTAGTATGTGGTCCTTGATGTGTCTCTAGAAAATTATATCTCTCCCTTTGAATGTCTCCTCAAAAGCTCCCACATCTAGTTGGAGGGCTCCATTACAGTTCCAAACTACCATTATAAGACTAGTCCCATAGGTCTCAGACCATCATTTGTGGCACCTCTCCATGACTACCACTCTCCCTCTATAGAAGGTGAGTTTGCCCTCCTCCCTAGCTGCCTTAATTTTTGGCATGCACTCCCTCATGTGGGCTAGTTGGGTTGGTGTGAGGTCGTCACCCAAGAACACACTAGTCCCCTTCAATGTACGACATTGAGCTAGGAAGTCTCTCCTACCCTCCACGTGGGAAAGAAGAGAATGAGTGCATGCTCTTTTGGGCCCCTTCTGTGCTTTTCTTGTTGACTCTCCAAGCACAGACATGTGTGTCTTTCTTAATATTCATTAACATGGATAGCTCCTTGGTATCATCATCGACTTTTTCATGTATCTTCAGCCTTGTCACTCTAACATGGAGTGCTCTCATTTTCCTTTTTTGTTCCTCCTCTAATGTGTCATTGATTATGGTTGTTGTAGGTGCATGTGCTAGGTGTTTCCCCTTCTTTGCAATTTGAATCCATTGCTTCACCTCCTCTACCTATTGTTGGATTTTCTTAAGCATCTTTGCCCAAGAAGCAGCCTCCTTCGTCATTGTCCTCTCCTTTTTTTGGAGCTGTTGTACTTCTTCTTTGATGCATGTGAGCTCCTTGACCGTGGTAGGTTGAATTTCTCCTTCCTTTAGCTTGGGGCTGAGTTGAATTTCTCCTTCCTTTAGCTTGGAGTAAGTTGAATTTCAATTAGTTGCTGCCTATGTGATTGAATCTCCCCATCTTGGGCTTTTATCTTCAATTCCAACTTTTTAATCTTATTATTTAATTGCCTGTTCACTACGCTCAGTCCGTTGTCATACTCCTTAACTTTGTTGATGGCATTGGTAATCATCTACTCTATCTGGACCTTCTCCATTTTGGGGCGAACTCCCCCTTTTTGTAGAAACATCATCTGCTGATTGCTATCCTCAGTAACTTCACAGTAATGCACTAGAACAATGTGCTCAAATTCCATGTCCAAAAGTCAATAGCTTTAACACTAAAAAAAGGGATTATCTTCACCATGAGCATAATAAAAATGCAAAAAATCTTTGTTGTTAGCTTTAACTTCTCATGTGCCACCCCCTGGATATCTTACATCCTTTTTCTTATGCCAATTATGTCTGTCTTTTCTGAAATACCAAATTTTACTATGGTTGAATAGAAATAGTGAACCACTTTTAGGTTTGGATGGTGCACCTTCAAAAAATTGAAGCATTCTATGATTATATTTAAAATTTCACAAATTTTAGCTGGCTCCAACTATATTTTATGTGCAACTTCAACTAGTTGTCGAATGTCAAAATCTCGAGGAGGAGTAGTTTGTGTATCTTCCATATCCACAAAGAGAGAGAGAGAGAGAGAGAGAGAGAGAGAGAGAGAGAGAGAGAGAGAGAGAGAGAGAGAGAGAGAGAGAGAGAGAGAGAGAGAGAGAGAGAGAGAGAGAGAGAGAGGGAGGGAGGGAGGGAGGGAGGGAGGGAGGGAGGGAGGGAGGGAGGAGGAGGAGGAGGAGGAGAGAGAAAGGGGAGAGACAGAGGAAAGAAAAAGGGAGAGAGAGAGAGAATATAAAATTTCAAAGAGAATAAAAAGAGGTAAGAGAGAGAGTATAAGAAGAAAGAGAGGGGGAAGGAGAGAGAACTTTGGAGAGAGAGAGTGGAAAGAGAGAGAGAGAGGATATAAAATTTTGTAGAGAATATAAAGAGGGGAGAGAGAGAAAGGAGAAAGAGAGAGAGGGAGGAAGAGAGAATAATTTTGGAGAAAGAGAGATTGTGTGCATATGTGAATAGAGAGAGAGAGAGAGAGAGAGAGAGAGAGAGAGAGAGAGAGAGAGAGAGAGAGAGAGAAAGAAAGTTATATTAACGTCTTCTAAAGACCAAAACTGGCCTATGAGACAAACTGTGATACAACTGATGAGGTCCAGCTATCCAAAATAAAAGTGCTGAATGAAAAGCTAAAAACTGGAAACTGAAAATATGGTGCTGTGAGTGTGATAGGTGTCATGTATGTGTATGTGCGTATGTAGCTCTGGTACTCCAGATAATGGCTACAAAAGGGGAACAAATGTCGGCTGTGATAGGGGAACAACAGTCGGTTGTGATAAAGTGGTGCGATGTGTATATGTAACAGATGCAGGGAGATATACTATCCTGGGATGTAGTAGCAGTCATCGAAGTCGCTAATAGCAGGTGATCCCTCCTGGATGCAGGATGTGGTACATCGGCGGTGGAGAAAGAGCAAACTGGAGGTCTGAGATCCAATGTGTCGAGTGTCGTCGGATCTCAGTCTGCTGTCGATGTAGATCAAGAATCCTTCGGATCTCCTGTCGGTGTGGCTGTGGGGTCCGAAACCCACGGATCCTCGTGTGGCGTCGGGTACGCTGGTCCTCAGCCTGCTGTAGTGTGAGCCCGGAGGTCTGGCTGGAGGCTGGTACAGTAGCTCTCACTCTGTCTGTCTAAAAGAACTGTGTAATAGTCGTCTGGGTGGGCCCCTCTCCGACTGGGACCTGCTGTGTGCTCTGCTCTCTGATGTGCCATGCCTCTCCCTGAAAACAGCCAAATGATCTCTGATCCATATCAGTCATACATCCCTGAAGTGAGCTGCTCAATGTGTATCTAGATCTCAACTCTGAGTATGCTGGGCATCTGAGAACAAAATGCTCCTCACTCTCCACCTCTGATCTGCAAAGGGGGCATATCCTCTCCTCCCATGGGATGCCACTGGCTCTGCCACTCTCAATCATAAGCTGATGTGATGATACCCTGAGCTGTCCAGACAGAGAGAGAGAGAGAGAGAGAGAGAGAGAGAGAGAGAGAGTTTTAGTGCAAAAAAAGTTTCTAGTTGCATTAGGGAATGTTCAAGATGCAGAGGGAGAGAGAGAGACACAGAATGAGGCAATATCAGATTGCAGAGTACTCTCGGTAGCCTTCTTCATTATTCATTGAGTAACACAGATAATTGCACACAAGTACAATAGAGTTAAAACATAATTCTTACCTAACCATACTCCTAACTAAAGTTAGATCCTGACTCATTTATTGAACCTAGTCTTCTGTCTTTACATGGATGAGATCTATCTTGCCTCAAATATAATATTCCTGTCATAACACTTCATATCAAGAAACGAATTCTGACTTGAGACGTTTTAAAAATTACTCATTGAGCTATCACATAAGTGACTGTACGTAATTTTCTTAATATCGAGTCTTGCATTAAATCAATTCCACAATCCAACACGAGAAGACGTCTCAATGTTCCCAGCCAACAAAAAACAAAGACGTCTTGTAAATAATATTACGACAGCTTGATTATAAATTTTCATGCATTATATTTGATTTAGCATTCTCGATTCCATTTAATGCAACAAAGATTGCATTGATTTTGTAATTGCAAGACAAGTTGCAAAAGCCTTAATCGGTAGACGAAGAATATGCAAGAACGAGCATGATATTGAGTAAGTTAAGTTTCAAAGAGTATGATGACTTTATAAACTAGACAAGTTATGAGGTAACTTGGCCAAAAACCACCAGATGAAGTCGTTTTGAAGAAAAAAAGACGTTTTGAAAAAATAGGCCAAAATTATGACTTTTTTATGCATGGAGGGAGATAAAGCATTTTAAAATCATTCCAATGCCACCATCCAATAGGTAGGCAATCAAAATACATTTTTAATAAAGCTCACTTGGCTCTTGACAAGTAGCCAAAAGAATAAGTTGACTGCATGCACCCCCTCATGGCTATAAATACACCCCCTCTCCTTCACAAAGAAAGCAAGAAGGAAGACCTCCTAATGATAGAAAATTTTCTGTACTTCTCTTTTCCATTGTAGCTTGATCCTTGAAGGAGGAAAATACCCCTCTTCTACCTTATTTCCATTTTCTCTACCCCTTGTTACATCTTCCTCCCATACAGCCATATCGCTAGGCAAAACATTGGCGAAATTTTTTTGGACAACCACCAACTCTCCGTGAACTACCACGTCAATTTTGCCTGACATCCATGGCTCAACGAGATCATAGAAATTTAAAAAGTCCTCTTGAAGCAAGGGAAGAAAAGAATGCTGTTGGAGGGGTTTTTGTTGTTGGAAGGTTGAATCCAGTGGGGATCAGAAGTAGAAGGAAGTAGAGATAGTAGATGGAAGAGAAGATAGGGAATACCCAAGTGGTAAACACTACAAAGACAAAGCTTAATGAATTGAATCAATATGTATTGAAAGAACTTGGAATCTTCACACTACTCAGAAGCAATCTCCAGGCATTAGATCTCCCGGAGCTTCTTCGTAGAACAAAACGTGCACAAAAATTACAGCTCCTTTGCTGCTCGGAACCCAAATTTGATGGCTCCATTGGCTCTGAAAGGGAGGTAAAACCCCAAGACACCCGATCACGGATCTCCCAGATCACTCCTCCTTCTTCTTTCAATTCAATCTGCAGTTTTTAGTCTGTTTACAGCGATCGCGACACCCGCGATTTTGTCAATCTGTCCCTCTTGTGAAAATCCCCATAATTGGCTGAAAAAGCAACTAGCTTTTTGCATACCATCCTAATCTAGAAGCTTTTTCTAACTTTTTCAAATTTTTACAATAAATAATATCAAAAACAGGCTAAAATTATCCAAAAATCTAGTATTTTTGGATAATCCATGCAACTCAACTAGTACTAATGGGTCAGATCACATTGACTCCCTAGATTAATAAAGAAGTCAGATGATGATGCATTCCATACTTTTTCACATTGTGTCCTCATAACATTACGATATCCACCCCCTCTGAACCTGTACATCCTCCGTTATGTGCCAAAATCCTAGTTGTCACCGAATTCTGAGTCCTCCTCATCCTCTGCAATCATATCCTTTACTTCTTCATCTTTCATATCTTCCTGGCTAGCCCCTGTATCATGACCACTATTTTCTTCCAATTCTGGCAACTTATAGGTAGTAGATTCTTGCCTTTTGAATAATTTGATTCTTTTCCCTGCTATTGGAAGTTTGATGGGCTGTCCCATCCAGCTCGTTTAATGCATAAGTAGCATTATCAAACACCTGTCTTACCACATAGGGTCCAAACCATCTTTTGAAAACTTTACACATGGCACTATGCTGATTGTCTAAACTGCTATCATAAACCAATATCTAATTCCTATCTTGTATGGTTCTTGGTCTCAATCTATGTCTTTTGTCAAAACGTTTCTTGTTATGTATCCTTGTTGCCCTTAACTTTGCAATTGCTGCCTCTATGTCTTCTGACTTTCTTTCCAACTATCTAATGTGTAAGGCCAATAAATCCTCTCGATTCAACTCCTCCTCCCAAGGTAACACACTCCATGTGACTATCATCTCTTCTATCCGCATGATAGGTTTTTGACCAAACATCAATTCTACAGGTATATATCCTGTAACAACACTATGAGTTGTTCTGTCGGCCCACAAAGCATAAGGGAGCAATCATGGCCACTCTTTTACCTTCTCTCCATATGCTTTTGCCAATGCCTTCACAATAGGTGGGTGACCTCTTTCACTTTTTCCATTTCCTTTAGGATTATAGGCTGAAGTTAAAGCAAGCTTTATCCCCAGCCATGCAAAGAAATCATGAGCTTCATCTGCATCCAACTCACCCCTATCTGTTGTAAATTTTCCTATACAGCCATACCGACAAAAGATCTCTTCTAAGAGAAAAGTACACATAACATTTGTTGTCTTAGTATCTAAAGCTTTCCCTTCCACTTGATTAGTCAAGTCTTCATGAGCAAGCACAAGATACCTCATTTGCCAAAGACCTGTAGGCATAGTGACCAAATCCACCACCCACTTAAAATGAAGAGACAATGGATATGTGGGTTGCAATCCATCCCGATGTCTCACGGATGAATACATATGACATGTTGTACATATTTCCACAAAGTGAGCAACATCCTTATACATACCCTGCCACCAATATCTTTCTTTGATCTTTGTGAAAGGACCCCAAACACCTCTATGACCAGCCCACAAGCTTTCATGAAATTCTTGCATTATTTTTACTTGTGAAGCTCTGTCACCCAAAAATCGCAATGGCATACCCTGTTTCTTTTTAACATGTTTCCATAAATATCCATCTTTTAAGAAAAACCCATATGCTTTCCTCTTGATTTTCTTAAACTCCTTATCTAACCATTCATCTCTCTTTGTTAATGTACTGAGGTATTGACCAATTCTCAGCCACTCTCGTGCATATTTGTCTTCCAGAAACACTTCTACACAAGATACAAAACATCTACAGTGTCTCCTCTTTGTTGTCCAAGCTTCTGTTACTGCTGTAGCAACACCTTGCATTGCTAAATTCACTCTTGCAACATCATTTTCAGCCATAAGAAAGTCATCTTCTTTCTTCTCATCCATCATCCCATCTTCATTCTCATAACGTACTCGAGATAACATGTCTGCCACTGGGTTATCTCTTCCTGCAATATGCTGAAATTCAGGGTTCAAAGATTTGATGTATGCAATCCACCGGAGCATAGCAATGTTCGGAGTAGCACTAGTAATCATACCCAATACCGATAAACAATTAGTCTCAATGACTACATGAGCACCCATAAAATACTCCTTATCACATTTAAGGGCTGTCATAATTCCCCATAATTCTCTTTTAACATGTGGATATCTTCTCTGTCGTTCGGTCAATACTTTAGCACCAAAGCAAATTGCATATCTTTGCCATTCCTCATCATCTTGCCCAATTTCCCATCCAATCCCAATTGGGCTTGTATCAACAGTAATAATGATAGACTTTCCATGTGAATAGTCAGCATTTCTCAATGTAGGAGCAGATTTTAAGAGTTGCTTCAATTTCTTCATTGCTTTCTAATTCTTCCTTTCCCAATGAAATTTTTGACCTTTCCTTAGAAGCTGATAAAGTGCATCGACTACATATGCAAAGTGAGGAATCCATATCAAATAGAACACATATGCACCCAAGAATCTACGCACCTCTAATACATTCGTGCATACATCTTGCATTCTATCAATCCCATCTATTTTTGCTGGTGATGGCCTTCGCCCATAAGGCCCACACATATGCCCAACAATCAAAACCTCTTCAATTCCAAAGACAGGCTTTTGTCCAGAAAGAGTTAAATTCACCTCTTCTAGACGTGTCAAAATCCTCTCACAATCCACAATATGGTATGTGACAAACTGTCTGCATCCATGTGCATCCATGTCTTCATTCTTTTCATCCACTACACACCCTTTGATTGGAACATCATCCAAGAAGGCTCACGTTAAATCTCAGCCTGCCTGGTGACGTGGCATCCGGTCACATCCGGTGAGAGTGCAAAGCCCTCTCTTTGGACCAAAAGGGCACGACTTTGTTGCTGCCAGGGGTTGAACCTCCACCACCCACTTGAAAGGCAATTCCCTTATCATCTCACCTGTGCGCGCATAGTTGAAAGAATAGAGTTTTCTTAAATTTATATATCATATAAAAATATGTGACCCCTAAAAAGTGCGGGGTCACCGACACGTGGCCTGTCTACGGGCGATAGCCCATAGCAGGCCGATATATAATGTCAGCCATCCAAGAAGGGCATAATCAATTGTGGTATGAAATCCATGAGTACCCTATTCATAGCATTTGTCATGTGTGCCATTGAGTTTGTTTCTCCCTGTGGGAGAGTACACATTCGTACTAACCCCAAGGGAGTCTTCATGGTTGTGATATCCATGCTTTCAATTGCAAGCTGAAACTGATCATAACCCAAGTAAAGATCACTCAAAGAATAGATCACTCTGCCTGCAAAAGCCTCTGCAAATTCATCAACTATAGGACTTGCACCCACATTTCTTATGGTTACTTTATTGACCGGTTGCATGTCTTGAATAAATCTCAAAGCCCCATTCTTTCTGGGCACAGTAAACCAACGATTTGAGTACGAGGCTGAAGAAGGCTCCAAGATCTTCATGCGAATCTTTTCATTTAGCAAATCCATCAGCTTTGACAAGTAAGCTTTAGGCATCGGAATAGGCCTCAAGTTCCATGATACATGTGGCACCGTAAATATGACCATAGGAGAGACAACATTTGGATCCACACAACCTATTTCACTTGGCTGAAATGCAAATGCCTTCCCATGTCTAGCCAACATCCGCATAAAACAGTCTCTCTCAGTAGGCAAAAGAAACCCTTTTGCACCAACTTTCAATTCTTGTAATGTTTCAGATGTAAATTGATGACCTATATCATTTGGATCTCGTAAGCTTGGTTGCCTTGACACTTTTTCATACATACCCTCACTCTCTAGTGGAAGTGGCAAAGCAATTGGTTTCACCTTTTTGTCAACTGTCTTATACTTTGTCTCCATAAGTGCTTCAACCCATTGTAATCCTTCCTGTTGAGCAAACAATGCTATAACATCATACATGTCCAAAGAATATACTGACAACACTGTTTTCAGCCTTATTTTCTGCATGTACAGTTGCCAAAATTTCAGCCATAGTGTCATTAATATTCAGCCTATAAAACATGCTTGAAATGCCTTTATTTTTAGCTAATAGTCCCAATGCTCTCAGTTCCTTAGTAGCCCGTTTCATAGATATGCGTTCAGCCCTGCACATAGCTTCCATAGGCTTAAACCAACATGAACTGTTTGCTGTAAACTGAGAATTACCAATAGTAAATACATGCTTCATTTCATCAAGAGGCGAGTACACCCTTTGAACAACACTACTGTAGCCCCGCATTACAACAGTGCTTAATGAAAATCCAAGTCTTTGAATTCCCTTGCATTTGGAACCAAAGGAGACTCTCGAAGCGTATCCCAATTTCTAGGATGATTAACACAAACAATAAGAAATTGGACTGCTTTTCTCCCATCCTTGCTTCTGAATCTTACATAGCAGAACCATCATCAAGCACCTTTGTTTCCATACGCACACCTGTGATATAGGATTGTCCCAAAATCACTACATATAAGGAATTATCTTGCACAAAGAAGTGTTGTTGTTCCTGTACATCACCAATCGTCACTTTTACATTAGGACATGCAGCATAGAGCTTCCTTGAAGAATTATTTGTAGTCCTCATTTGCCAACCATAATCAGTGTCTACAGGCCATGCACCATTTTCATACAATCCACACTCAATGACATTTATCTCAGACCCATGGTCAAGTAAAGCAACACAAGGAGTTTCACACTCCCCTATTTTCACTACCATTTCAGTGGTAGCTCTAGCCCAATGATTTCTTGTGTAGTGACTTCAAGGAATAAATCCTAGAGTCTCTTCTCCATATTTTTGCATTTGCCTTACTCCACCATGCATATTGCTACAAGACAATGCATTTTCAACCACTTTCTTATCTTTTCCACATGTTGTCCACCACTGATTAGTAGCATCCTACATAGACAATCCTGTACTTACTTCATGCTCATATTCAGCCCGAATATCCAACAAACCAGTTTTCTCTTCAAATTGTAGCAATGCACTAGTGGTATTACCAAGAAACTGACGCTTCCTTTTAATTATGTCAATGTTCTCATCATGAAATTCTCGCTTGGCAATGCCAAGCACCTCTCTGAAGGTAAATTACACCCGACTGTTTAAGATCCGTTCTTCAAGAACCTTCTTAAGATATGTGGTTGTCTCAATGTCATATTGCAACTTATATCCTAGCTGCTTGCCCTTCTTTTTGCCCTCTTGTTTGTTATCCTATTTTTGCTCCTGACTGAACTCTTCCATAACATGCTCGGGAGGTGGCTGATTTGCAGCTTTAGGTTGATCCACACTTCTTCTTGTCATTCTTTTAGATGTCCCTGCAATGTCTTCATCTCTTTTTCGTTTTTCTTCCACAAGTACATCCGTGTTTTGTACCTTTGCTAAATATGCATACACTGAATATGCATCTACCAGTGATTTCCAACTAGTTATGACACAAATGTCTTGCCCTGGATGAGACATTTCACTATCAGTGAACTTTCTCTTTTCAGCTACATGTAAATCATGTGTCCATATTTCAGCCTTTGAACCAATCATCACTTGGCCATGCATTCTATCGAACTGTAGACCAAAAGTAGAAGCATGTACCACCGCATAAGCATTTCGGATAGCCAAATCTTCGAACAACTTCTGCATAACTCCCTTTCCAAAATTCAAAGCAGGAGGCAATCCCGTTTCTTGTGCATGGATCTTGCCATCTTTCCAAAAGATAAGCTGTCATGCCAAGGCCTCCTGATAGGCAGCACAATCCTTTCTCTCGTGCTGTAAACTGTCACACCACATACATCTTTTTCTAGGCTTAGGGGTTGCTGTCCATCCCCTTTTCTCTTGTCCTTTTTCATCCAATTTTGCAACCTTCAATTGAAGATCCCTCGTGCCTTTGACCAATTCATCTAAGACATCTTCCCTAATAGAGGGAACAATAGTAGGTACAACCATAGGGTTAGCCACAGAAGTAGGTGGCTTACTAGATACATCAATTGTCTTGCCCGTAACAGTGGGCAAGCTAGAGACATGCAATCTTTCTCTTCTTCTATGCTTATTCACAAGTGCAGTAACAGCTTCCTTGACATATCTCCACTCTGTTTTCAAACCTATCTTTGTAGTCTGATCCTCCAGCAAATCATCAAGCTTCTCTTGAAGCTCAAGATCAACTGCCTGTAGAAACAATTCAATTTTTTGACTTGCAAGAGTTTGCTGTTCTGCAAGATCTAACTGCTCAAATCGACTTTCAAATTCTCTTAACAATTCTGTAGCCACAAGATCCTCATTGGGTTGTAAAACCCACTCTTGAAAAGTCTTGCACGTAATCAAACTGGTGTCCTCAATGTAAAATTCTTCCCTAAGTGTCTTCTTGAAGGCTACCCAATCATCATCCTGCAAGTATAATTCAATAATCTGTGCTTTCAGTTCATGAACAGTAACACGTACAAAATACTGGCTCCATGCAGATTGAGCCACCCCAAAGAATTCCATCTTCTGAGCATAGGTATGTATATGTGCAGATACATTCTTGCCATTGAATAACTTCACCTCACGCTCAACTGCTTGCAAAGCATTCATCACAACACTTTCTGTTTGAGCTAAAGCTTGCATCACCTATTATTGTTATTGTACCTGCATAAGCATATTCATATTTTGCACCAACTGTTGTAAAACGTCACTGGAGATTGTATTCAAAGATTCTCCCATCTTGTCTTTCCTCCTTCTGACAACCTTTCACGTCGGGCTCACCAATGTCGAAGGGGTTTTTGTCAAAAGGTCGAATCCACCGGGGATCAGAAGTAGAAGGGAGTAGAGATAGGAGATGGAAGAGAAGATAGAGAATACCCAAGTGGTAAACACTACAAAGACAAAGCACAATAAATTGAATCAATATGTATTGAAAGAACCTGGAATCTTTGCACTACTCAGAAGCAATCTCCAGGCATTAGATCTCCCAGAGCTTCTTCGTAGAACAAAACATGCATAAAAATTACAGCTTCTTCTCTGCTGCTCGGAACCCAAATTTGATGGCTCCATTGGCTCTGAAAGGGGGGTAAAACTGCAGGACACCTGCTCATGAATCTCCCAGATCACTCATTCTTCTTCTTTCAATTCAATCTATAGTTTTTAGCTTGTTTACAGCAGACGCGACGCGCACGATTTCGTCAATTTGTCCCTCTTGTGAAAATCCCCATAATTGGCTGAAAAAGCAACTAGCTTTTTGCATGCCATCCTAATCTAGAAGCTTTTTCTAAAATTTTCAGATTTTAACAATAAATAATATCAAAAATAGGCTAAAATTATCCAAAAATCTAGTATTTTTGAATAATCCATATAACTCACACTAGTACTAATGGCTCAGATTACATTGAATCCCTAGATCAATAAAGAAGTCGAATGATGATGCATTCCATACTTTGTCACACCGGGTCCTCATAACATCACGACAATACAAAGTCGATGGAGAAAATGACACGGTAGGAATTGACGAAACTCCCGTTATAGAAAATGTGAGAGAGGAAACATCTCGTCAGTTTGGAAAAAAAAAAAGTTTTATAACCTTATCGTTATATTTGGCTTTAAACGATTATAAACGCATTCTAAAGAAACTGCATATGAACTGCGGCTTAGGAAAATAATATATAATTAGCTATTCAGTGAAAATACTCTTTCACTTGGAAAAGAGTTATATGTTTGTCATTTAAAAAATCATTGCATACATCAAACTATCCACGGCTGATGCATAAGGGATCTTGGCCATCTCAGCCCTTTGCTCATCCGTCTACAGACAAACGGCCTATGACACATTCACATAATGAGGTAATGGATAGCCAATAGGCTTCATGTTCTGCATGCGGAAATGCTCAAGGACTTTATGAATGTACTCCCTCTATGAGAGGTAGAGTAGTCCCTGATGCGTGTCGCGCTTAATGCGCATACCAAGAATATGAGAGGCGTGTCCCAAATCCTTCATCTCAAAGCTCTTCTTTAGCTAAGATTTAAGAGTATCCAGCTCATCATGAGCTTTCCAATATCACCATATCATCTACATAAAGTATCAAAATAAGCAATGAGCCATCACGGGCTTTCTTCGTGTAAAGACATGGATGCATAGCACTCCTACTGTAGCCCTGTGACTGCATAAAGGCATCAAACTTATGATACCACTCCCTAGGTGCCTACTTCAAGCCATAAAGGCTTTTCTTCAACTTGCACACGAGGTGCTCCCTGCTAGGTTCTGCAAAGCCCTTAGGTTACTCCATGTAAATCTCATCATGCAAATCCCCATGCAAGAATGTAGTCTTGACATCCGTATGATACATGTCCAAGTCAAGCTACGCGACGAAGGCCAAAACCAAGCGTAGGGTGGTCATCTTGACCACAGGGGAAAAGAATTCATCAAAGCCAACTCTATGCTCTTGTTTAAAACCCTTAGCAACAAGTTTTGCCTTATAAGCTGGCTTGGGGTGCCCAGGGGTACTTTTGAGCTTGTACACCCATTTACATGGCAAAGCCTTCTTGCCGTTAGGAAATGCAACCAAAGCCCAAGTCATATTCTTATGCAGGGAGTCCATCTCAGACTGCATAGCCCACCCTTGTGCATAGCCTCATCATAAGTGAGAGGCTCTCCTACATCTATAACCAAGACATAATGCATCGATGGCTCAAATCTATTAGGTGGATGTCTAGCTCTAGTAGATCGTCTCACTGTAGGCTCCACTGCATGTCTAGCATCCTATCCAACACCTTGGCCATGTGTACCAACTGCTGCTACAGGTTGTCCAATTGGCTATGCAAGAGCATGGGGATCCTCCTGGAATATAACCCTGTGTATCTCTATCGCCTTCTCAGGCTGCCTATGCATCTTATCTTCATGGAAGACTACATCGTGGCCATGGATGAATTTCCATGCCTGCAGATTCTAGAGGCGGTAACCCATCTCGCCTGCATCTCCAGGAAAATGCATTTGATACTCTTAGGATCTAACGCAGTCCTCTTGTCCTTGGGCACATGGCAGAATGTCTCACATCCAAAGACACGTAGATGTGCATAAGATGGAGGTTTCCCAGTCCATACCTCTGCAACTTGGAAATCCACCTCAACCCAAAAGCTTTGTGATAGGCCTGCATGGCTAAGCATACTACATACATGCTCCTAGATGGTTCTATTCATCTACTCAGCCAAACCATTATGGGGTGGGGTATACGGGGCAGTCAACTGACGTTTAATACCCCTCTTGTCACATAGCTGCTCAAAGGCACATGACACATATTCTCCCCCATTGTCAATCCTAAGACATTTCAGCCTATGCTCAGTCTGGTTCTCAATCAATGCAAGCTATCTCTGAAACACAGGCAAGACATCTGACTTAAGCTTAATGGGATAAGCCTAGACTTTATGTCAAGATTGCGGGAGAGAAGGAACGAGTCTCAGTTGTAGCTTTCTTGCTTGCACAATGGGGGAATACACACACAGGTGGAGGCTGAAAACAGTTTTTTTCTTCTTAGTTGTGTAAGCCAAAGGAACTCAAGTACATAGAAAAAGAAGAACCCTAAATATGGGTCTCAAACCAAACTCAACTAACTAAGGTGGCATACTAACTGAGCCACGAACTAGAGTAGATAAGGATAGCTGTCATCTAGCTATTATTCATGGGCGGTGTACCAACTGCATCTGCAGCTAACAAGTCGGTGACATAAATGCACAACGGTCACCCTGGCATATCATGAGTGGAGCTCCATATCTCAACACAACCCCTCGCACTCAATCCCAATTCCTGCACACCAAGCAGGTCTCTGAACTTGCGCAACTTCTCTGCGCCCAATGCCTTCGTGAATATGTCAGCTACCTGATCCTCTGTGCTGACATAAAGTAGATTAGTAAGACCTAGTAAAACCCTCTCCCGCACATAGTGATAATGCACCTCAATGTGCTTTGTTCTAGCATGATAGACTGGGTTATTTGCCAAGTGTATACTACTCATGTTGTCACAATAAATGACAACTGGCCCATCTGTAGGCTGATGCATATCATAAAGTAGCTTATGCAACTAAGCTACCTCACATGCAGCCATTGCTGCGCCCCTGTACTCAGCTTCTATGCTCGACAAGGCAACTATAGGCTGTTTCTTGCTGCTCCAAGTGACTGCAGCACTCCCAAAAGAGAACACATATCCACTGGTAGATCGTCTATCAGAAATACTACCAGCCCAATCAACATCAGTGTATCCATGCAACTGTATCTAAAACCCAGTCTCATAAAATAGTCCATACTGCAATGTGGACTTCACATACTTGAGTATGCGTCTAGCCGCATCCAAATGTGGTTTCCTTGGAGCCTGCATAAACTGACTTACCAATCCAACAGCATAGCTCAAATCTGGCCTAGTAATAGTCATATAAATCAAACTTCCTACTATGCGCCTATACATAGTAGGGTCTTCGAGAAGCTCACCTGCATTTGCGCTCAACTTCACATTCTGCTCCAAAGGAACTGAAATAGGCTTACAGCCTGTCATCCCATATTTGGACAGCATGTCCAATCCATACTGCCTCTGCAAGAGCCATATCCCACTTGGTGATCTAATCACCTCAATGCCCAAGAAATAACGCAGCTCTCCCAAATCCTTCATCTCAAACTTCTGCTTCAATAGCATTTTCACATGAAGGATATCTTCATCACTGTCATTTGTCATAATCAAATCATCAACATAAATGACAAGTAGCATAATACCTTTCTCTATTTTTCTCACATAAAGTGAGAAATCTACCTTGGAAATCTGAAAGCCAATAGTGACAAGATACTATCCTATCTTGTCAGACCATGCTCTAGGTGCTTGCTTCAAGCCATACAAGTCTTTCTTCAACCTGCAAACAAACTCAGGATGAACAACATGCACATAACCTGGTGGCTACTCCATATAGACCTCTTCTTGCAAATCACCATGCAAGAAGGCATTCTTTACATCCATCTCATGTAAAGACCATCCCTTTGATGCAGCCATAGCAATGGCTGCTCTTACGGTTGCCATCCTTGCAACCGGACTGAATGTTTCTTCATAATCAATGCCATATGTTTGTGCATACCCCTTGACTACTAATCTTGCCTTGTATCTATTCACAGAACCATCTGCATTGTGTTTCACCTTATAAACCCACTTACAACCAATTGCATTCTTTTCTTTAGGCAAAGGTACAAATTCCCATGTAGCATTTGCTTCCAAAGCATCCATTTCTTCATCCATGGCTTTCTCCCATTTTTCTTTTCCCATGGATTGCTCAAAAGAAGTGGGCTCTGGTTCCTGTATCACTTTGACTATATAGGCATAGTGAATGGCTGTAAATCCATCATATTTTAGCCTATCCACAGGATACCTAGCTCTGGTAGACCTGTGCAAAGTAGGTTCACTCCCAGGTTCTCTCAAAAAATCCTTGGTCTTCCTTACTCTAGGTGTAACAATAGAAGGAATACCCAGCTCATCATCAATACACTTTTCTGAGCCACTGGATTCACCATCCACATAAGAGTGACCTGCATTCACATCAAACATGGGCTGATCTACCCTCTCTTTTCCTTTTCGTGATATATGTATACCACTATCTGCATTGCTCTGAGAAGATTCTTCTGATCTCAGTCTGCCTGTCCATGGTGAAGAATGTGAACCACTGCTAGAGGACACTCCAGGTCCACTAATAACTTGTGTGACTGCTGCTGTGAATTCTGTGTAGCATTACCATTTTGAGCATCTACATCATCAATCACTATCTGCATCGCTTTGAGAAGATTCTCCTGATCTCAATCTGCCTGTCCATGGCGAAGAATGTGAACCACTGCTAGAGGACACTCCAGGTCCACTAATATCTTATGACTGCTGTTGTGAATTCTGTGCAGCATTACCATTTTGTGCATCTACATCATCAATCACATTTACTAGTTTATACCAGCTACTCATCCCATAAAAAAAAACATCTCTGCTCACTGTAAACTTACAAGTAGAAGGGTTATAGCTCCTATACCCTTTCTGCTTTGCAGAGAGTAGCCAATAAAGATGCACTTCTCAACTTTTGGATCCAACTTGGATCTCAACTGATCTGGCACATGAACATAGGCAATGCAACCAAAAATCTTCAAATGAGAAATATCTGGTTTCCTACCAGTATACCGCTCCTCTGGAGTCATCCCATGTATTGCTGCAGTGGGAGTCCTGTTCATTATGTAGACTGCTGTAGCAACTGCCTCAGCCCAATAAAAATCTGGCAAGTCTTTTTCGTTGAGCATGGCATGAGATACCTCTCCAATATGCCTGTTTTTCCTTTTTGCAATTCCATTTTGTTGTGGGATATGACTGCATGAATATTGCTGCTTTATGCCATGCTCCTGCAGGAACCTTGCAAACTTATTTGAGAGGTACTCTCCCCCTCCATCTGATCTTAGGCATTTTATTTGTAGGCCTGTTTCTTTTTCAACCATAGCTTTAAGAGTTTTGAAATGCCCAAACACTTTACTTTTCTTTTTCATAAAATACACCCAAACTTTTCTGCTATAGTCATCAATAAAAGTGACAAAATAATGACAGCCTCCAAGAGATGCAGCTTTAGTAGTCC
The DNA here is from genome assembly GCF_053477565.2 of Lygodium microphyllum. Classification (NCBI taxonomy): domain Eukaryota; kingdom Viridiplantae; phylum Streptophyta; class Polypodiopsida; order Schizaeales; family Lygodiaceae; genus Lygodium; species Lygodium microphyllum. The sequence goes on from NC_141148.1 coordinate 141,614,881, forward strand.
ACACATCAGAGTGGATTAATTCTAATGGCTTCTTACTCTCTTGAACATGTCTAGGAAATGGTTTTCTTGCCTATTTTCCAAATTGACAGGCTTCACATACCTTATGCATTTCTGCAATCTTGAATTTAGGCAATCCTGCAACAATATTTTGGGCTTGCATTGATTTAAGTCGCTGTACATTAACATGACCAATGCGTTTATGCTAGATATCAATATCTGCAACTACACTGGTCCCATGTGCAAACATTGCTGCACTCAATTCAGGCATGTCTGCATCCAACGTAAACATTCTGCCCTTCTTCTTTCCTTTTGCTATCAAGCGACCTTTATTTTTCATATCCTCAACAAAACATCCATGAGAATTAAATCTGACCTGCAAGCCCTGCTCAACCATTTGACCAACAGAAACTAGGTTCTTGGTGATATTCGGGACATGAAATACATCCGACATATATTTCTTTTTCCCATCCTGCATAGACAAAGGAATTTTTCCAATCTGCACAATAGGATGTGCAGTATCATCACCAGTCTCCACAAATCCTGGTTTTTTCATTTTCCTTGCATTCTGCATCCATTCTGCATGACCTGTCATGTGGTTTGATGCACCTGAGTCAACATACCACACATCATTACTTTCTTCTGCACTTGTCACAGAATTAGTCATGTGCTGCACCATAAACAAATGCTCATTTCTATCATCACCCTGTCTACTAGAAGATGCATAATTCCCTTGTTGCAATTTTCAATTCATGATGTCATTTTGCTTTTTATAGCAGTCTTTAGCCATATGACCCATTTTACCACAGTAGTAGCATTCAACATTGTTGTTTTCATTTAAGCCTCTTTGCCATCCATCACGACCTCTTTGGCTCCCCCTGCCTCTAGAGTTACCACCTCCTCCTCCATAGGACTGGTTTTCTTGAGTTTGCTGCATATTCTGATTTCTAGCACGGCCTCTAGATCGGCCTCCTCTACCTCTGCCTCTACCTCTTCTAGCATTTGAGTAGAAGACAATTTCTTTTGAAGTTCCTCCTGAGGAAGATGCACCACCATTTCTCTGCTCCTCAAAAATTAGAAGTGCAATCAACTCCTCAAAATCAGAAAATCTTTCACGGACGGAAATCGATGTTCGGAACTGTGCATAATCCTTTCCTAGACCATTCAAGGTCATAGAAACTAAATCATCATCTTCCACTGGCGACCCAATGGAAGCAAGTGCATCTGCAATCTTCTTCACCTTTATGTGGTAGTCATTGATGCTCATACTTTCTCTTTGCACATTGTGCAACTCTTGCTTGAGCTGCATTTTCCTGGCTTGCATATTTGTGCTATACATTTTTGACAAAGTATCCCATGCCTCCTTTGGCGTACTTGCATCCTGAATATGCACATTCATAGAGTTTGAAATGCTGATAGACAGCCAGTACATAACTTTCCTGGCTCTCTCATGCCATCCTTTAAATGCCTGCATTTGCTATTGATTGGGAACATCAGGAAGAACTGGTTCTTCTTCATTTCCTGCAATAAATTTCCAATATCCTTTTCCCATGAGGAAATTCGTCATTCTAAACTTCCATTCTTGGAAGTTGTTCTTGTCAAGCTTTTCAATGACAATCTGTGAAAGAGAATCAGATGCCATTACAAAACACTACAAAGAATTCTGTCACTGCAACAAACACAGCTTTAGCCTCACAAGGGCAAATTTACAAAACTGACGAAAGTGGTATTTGACCACACAATCACTTCCTAGTGACGATTTTGCATCAACAGGAAACAAGGATGATTTTGTAACTCCCAATGTCTCTACGTACAGGCATACGATGCAATTTCTATAGTAACTTTTCACCGACCTGTAGAACAGTGGTCGCACAGCAAAAATATGGGCCTTTTCCTGAGTGCGTGTGGAAACCTTTCGCCTCCAAAATAGGCCCCGAAATGGCCTCGAATCAAAAAAACAGAGCAACCAAGGGCTAAAGCCCTTACCCGTAGCATATACTGCCCTCTCGCTACACCGTGAAGGACGTCTCAATCTGAGACAATGCACTCTTGCACTTTCCGACTGTGCTACCTGCTGCAGAGACTTGCTCCCAAAACATGAGCTCCTTACCACGAACAAGGCTCTGATACCATGTCAAGATTGTGGGAGAGAAGAAAGGAGTCTCACTTGTAGCTTTCTTGCTTGCACAATGGGGGAATACACACACAGGTGGAGGCTGAAAACAGTTTTCCTCTTCTTAGTTGTGTAAGCCAAAGGAACTCAAGTACATAGAAATAGAAGAACCCTATACATGGGTCTCAAACCAAACTCAACTAACTAAGGTGGCATACTAAATGAGCCATGAACTAGAGTAGATAAGGATAGCTGTCATCTAGCTATTATTCATGGGCGGTGTACCAACCGCATCTGCAGAGCTAATAAGTCGGTGACATAAATGCACAACGGCCACCGTGGCATATCACGAGTGGAGCTCGATATCTCAACACTTTATGCGAAAAATCATCAATGAATGTCACAAAATACTTTGCACCACCCATAGACTGACAAGGCATGGGTCCACAAATATCCAAATGTACTAATGCCAAGGGCTCACCCACGCGTGTCCGACCAAACTTCTTATGCGTATTCCTAGTCTATTTGCCATAAAGACAATGCTCACATGAATCAAAACATGAATAGTCAAGGGGCAGTAAGTACTACAAATCAGAAAGCATTTTCATTCCCTTTAAGGATATATGGCCCAAACGGGCATGTTGAAGAGATACATGTGGGATGGAACTAACTGACAAAATATGGTCAACATAGGACCCATCAACTACAAGAGAATAGAGGCTGCTAGCCTTGGCACCTCTAGCAAGCACAAGTTTGCCATGGGTGATCTTCTAGGTAGAATCACCAAATGAAACATGAAATCTAGCATCATCAAGCTACCCTGCAGACATAAGATTGCATTTAAGCGTAGGTACATGACGTACATCATGTACAAAAAATTGCTGCTAGTAGAGTGTTGAGATGTTAGCAATCACACCTAATGTAGCCTCTTTGTATGAGGCAGTTTGGGATGAAGACATGCAGGCTGCAGGAATCCCATATGCACAGAAAGGGGAAACTGTACCCATCTAACAACTATAAAGCATTGTACTTGACTACCACTTTTCATAGATGAATGAATACATGATGATACTTTTCTTTATCAGTTAGTGTTAGTCTTATACTTGTCAATCCTACACAAGATTGTGTTTATGAGTCCAAGATTTCATCTTGGAACCTAATTCACTTGTGTAACAGTTGTGGCCTTCAGTCAATGTCATCATGAGTTTAGTCTATTCTTACAAGCCGCCATAACCATGCTCTAGATCCCGCGTATTCTAACATGGTATCAAAGCTTAGCTCAGTATGGCCCAACTCTCCTTTCACTTCTGTCAGCTCCTTTCCATCTCTGCTCAACTCAGTTTGAGTATTGGACCCTATCTCCAACTTCATTTGCACTCCTACCTCCTTCAATGAAGCTTCCATGGCAGCCATAGCCAGCAGTACCTTGTCAGCTTGAAGCTTTCATATCTCTCTCCACAAGCCAAATCTCTCTGAACTTTCATCTGGAGAAGTGTTTCTCTACTTCTAGAGCTCCTCCTTGGTACCTCAATCTTTGAGATTGGGCAATAATAGCTTCAACATTACCTCTTTTCAGAGTCGCTACCATAACTGTGTCTATGGATAGCACTTACCTACCTCTGTTGGAGCAGCCATATCTCATCAATCAGGCCATATCTCTTTGATATTTCTTCTCAAGAGTTGCTCTTCAGGTCAAGTTGCAACTTGTTGGCACAAAAATAAAGGAGATTGATGCACACCATGCTCGACATTTGCATTTTCCCAAATCTGGGCGTAGTTTTGACAGTGACCACTTTGAAGGCTTAGATCTCTCAATTCGGGAAAAATGAGTACAAAACCTCTTAGGGGACGTTAGAGCCATTAGTAAGGGTCCTCGATCTCAAAGGGTTTGAGCAGATTTGACTTGTGGAGCTCGTGGGAGCTCATTTACCAGTCTCGCTGGTCCCTGTTTTGACAGGGCAGCCATAGCCACTTACCTTCAAGCTCATTTTTCCTTCATTTTCTCTCTCCTCCCACTTAAACCAAGCCAAGTCCACTCTAATATGAAGTTTTCAACAAGTATTCAACCATCAAATCCGCAAGGAGGGGAAGCTATGAAGAGTTTTTGAAGCTCATGAAGTCAAACTCAAGCAACAAACATTAAATTTCAAACTAGTATCTTTTGATACTTCACTGTCATTGCTTGTGTCTTTTGACACATACAAAGATAAACTCATTGCTAGTTATTCTCAGTCATTTGAAGCTGATTTTCATCATGGGAATGACCAAAATCAAGTATTTTATGAAGATGCTTCTCATGAAGAGTAACATTACTCTTGTTGCTTAATTCAACTACATGGAAGACTTGTTTATTCCACTTGCAGGGATGGATGGATTTACTTGTTTTGAAGAGCAATCGATGAATTTATTTGAAGATTTTAAAGACATTTCTACTGTCTCAAAGACAATGATACCTTTGCTTGAGGGGGACATAGACATAAAGACTAATGCAACTATTGCAAGCAAAGTCAATGAAGAAGCAGATCAAGAGGAACAAAAGAACAAGAATAAGAAGAAGAAGTAGAAAAATCATGAAGACTTTGAAGTGGCAAATAAAGTGAAGTACAAGTATAGGAAGCTAGACAAGAATAACTGCAATGAATCGAAGATCTATATCAAAAGAAATGCTAAAAACCACAAGAGCCTCATGGTAACAGTTGTGGTCTTCAGTCAATGTCATCATGAGTTTAGTCTATGCTTACAAGCTGCCATAGCCATGCTCTAGATCCCACATATTCTAACATAGAGAACTGTAGTCGTACATCTCCAATGCCAACAATAGCAAGTGACTTGTCATCACCCAAGCGAATTGAACTAGAGACAGTGTGGTAGGAATGGAACTACTCACGACATGGTGTAACATGAAATGAAGCACCAAAATCCAAAAGCCGCTACGTGCATATCATGTGAAAAACTCTAGAGTGCGGCTTCCTTATAGATCTAGAGAGCCAATACCACTTTAAGCATTGGTTTTAGTGTCCATGGTTCAAAAATATTAGATTTTTGGACAAGTTTTAGTCAATTTTTGATATTTTAGATATTATCTCTTGTAAAAATCCATAAAATTGTAGACAACTTCTATTTTAGAAAAACATGCAAAAGAAAGCATGTAGCTTTCAACTATTTTGAGAGGATTTTATGTAAAAATAAATATTAGCAAAATTACGCGACACACGATCGCTGTTTTCAGGTAATGAACAGAACTCTGAAGTGGGAGATGAAGAGGGAGTGATCTAGTAGATGAAGTGGGAGATGAAGAGGGAGATGAAGAGGCTGTATTTTACCCCCCTTTTGGAGCAAATGGAAGCGTTAGATTGGCGATCTAAGCAGCATAGAGGTGTCAAGATTGTGGGAGAGAAGAAATGAGTCTCACTTGTAGCTTTCTCACTTGCACAATGGGGGAATACACACACAGGTGGAGGCTGAAAAACAGTTTTTCTCTTCTTAGTTGTGTAACCCAAAAGAACTCTAGTACAAAAGAAATAGAAGAACCCTATATGTGGGTCTCAAATCAAACTCAACTAACTAAGGTGGCATACTAATTGAGCCATGAACTAGAGTAGATAAGGATAGCTGTCATCTAGCTATTATTCATGGGTGGTGTACCAACCGCATCTGCAGCTAGCAAGTCGGTGACATAAATACACAACGGTCACCCTGGCATATCACAAGTGGAGCTCAATATCTCAACACTCCCCCTCGAGCCCAATCCCAATTCCTACACACCAAGCAGGTCTCTGAACTTGCACAGCTTCTCTGCGCCCAATGCCTTTGTGAATATGTCAGCTATCTAATCCTCTATGCTGACATAAACTAGATCAATAAGACCTGGTAAAACCCTCTCCCGCACATAGTGATAATGCACCTCAATATGCTTTGTTCTAGCATAATAGACTAGGTTATTTGCCAAGTGTATACTGCTAATGTTGTCACAATAAATGACAACTGGCCCATCTGTAGGGGTTGATGCATATCATAAAGTGGCTTATGCAACCAAGCTACCTCACATGCAGCCATTGCTGCACCCCTGTACTTAGCCTCTGTGCTCGACAAGGCAACTATAGGCTGTTTCTTGCTACTCCAAGTGACTGCAGCACTCCCAAAAGAGAACACATATCCACCACTGGTAGATCGTCTATCAGAAATACTACCAGTCCAATCAGCATCAGTGTATCCATGCAACTGTATCTGAACCCCAGTCTCATAAAATAGTCCATACTGCAATGTGGACTTCACATACTTGAGTATGCGTCTAGCCGCATCCAAATGTGGTTTCCTTGGAGCCTGCATAAACTGACTTACCAATCCAACAGCATAGCTCAAATCTGGCCTAGTAATAGTCATATAAATCAAACTTCCTACTATGCGTCTGTACATAGTAGGGTCTTCGAGAAGCTCACCTGCATCTGCGCTCAACTTCACATTCTGCTCCAAAGGAACTGAAATAGGCTTACAGCCTGTCATCCCATATTTGGACAGCATGTCCAATCCATACTACCTCTGCAAAAGCCGTATCCCACTTGGTGATCTAATCACCTCAATGCCCAAGAAATAACGCAGCTCTCCCAAATCCTTCATCTCAAACTTCTGCTTCAATAGCATTTTCACATGAAGGATATCTTCATCACTATCACCTGTGATAATCAAATCATTAACATAAATGACAAGCAGCATAATACCTTTCTCTGTTTTTCTCACATAAAGTGAGAGATCTGCCTTGGAAATCTGAAAGCCAATAGTGATAAGATACTATCCTATCTTGTCAGACCATGCTCTAGGTGCTTGCTTCAAGCCATACAAGTCTTTCTTCAACCTGCAAACAAACTCAGGATGAACAATATGCACATAACCTGGTGGCTGCTCCATATAGACCTCTTCTTGCAAATCACCATGCAAGAAGACATCCTTTACATCCATCTCATGTAAAGACCATCCCTTTGATGCAGCCATAGCAATGACTGCTCTTACAGTTGCCATCCTTGCAACCGGACTGAATGTTTCTTCATAATCAATGCCATATGTTTGTGCATACCCCTTGACTACTAATCTTGCCTTGTATCTGTTCACAGAACCATCTGCATTGTGCTTCACCTTATAAACCCACTTACAACCAATTGCATTCTTATCTTTAGGCAAAGGTACCAATTCCCATGTAGTATTTACTTCCAAGGCATCCATTTCTTCATCCATGGCTTTCTCCCATTTTTCTTTTCCCATGGCTTGCTCAAAAGAAGTGGGTTCTGGTTCCTGTATCACTTTGACTATATAGGCATAGTGAATGGATGTATATCCATCATATTTCAGCCTATCCATAGAATACCTAGCTCTGGTAGACCTGCACAAAGTAGGTTTACTCCCAGGTGCTCTCAAAACATCCCTGGTCTTCCTTAGTCCAGGTGTAACAATAGAAGGAATACCCAACTCATCATCAATGCTCTGTTCAGAGCCACTGGATTCACCATCCACATAAGAGTAACCTGCATTCACATCAAACATGGGCTGATCTACCTTCTCTTTTCCTTTTCGTGAAACCTGCATACCAGTATCTGCATTGCTTTGAGGAGATTCTCCTGATCTCAATCTGCCTGTTCATGGCGAAGAATGTGAACCACTGCTAGAGGACACTCCAGGTCCACTAATATCTTGTGACTGTTGCTATGAATTCTGTGCAGCATTACCATTTTGTGCATCTACATTATCAATCACATTTACTGGTTTATACCAGCTACTCATCTCATCAAAAACAACATCTTTGCTCACTGTAAACTTACAAGTAGAAGGGCTATAGCATCTATATCCTTTCTGCAGAGAGTAACCAATAAAGATGCACTTCTCAGCTTTTAGATCCAACTTGGATCTCAACTCATCTGGCACATGAACATAGGCAATGCAACCAAAAATTTTCAAATGAGAAATATCTGGTTTCCTACCAGTATACCTCTCCTCTAGAGTCATCCCATGTATTGCTGCAGTGGGAGTCCTGTTCCTTATGTAGATTGCTGTAGCAACTGCCTCAGCCCAGTAAAATTCTGGCAGGTCTTTTTCATTGAGCATGGCACGAGATACCTCTCCAATATGCCTGTTTTTCCTTTCTGCAATTCCATTTTGTTGTGGGTTATGACTGCATGAATATTGCTGCTTTATGCCATGCTCCTGCAGGAACCTTGCAAACTTATTTGAGAGGTACTCTCCCCCTCCATCTGATCTTAGGCATTTTATTTGTAGGCCTGTTTCTTTTTCAACCATAGCTTTAAGAGTTTTGAAATGCCCAAACACTTCACTTTTCTTTTTCATAAAATACACCCAAACTTTTCTGCTATAGCCATCAATAAAAGTGACAAAATAATGACAGCCTCCAAGAGATGCAGCTTTAGTAGTCCACACATCAGAGTGGATTAATTCCAATGGCTTCTTACTCTCTTGAACATGTCTAGGAAATGGTTTCCTTGCCTATTTTCCAAATTGACAGGCTTCACATACCTTATGCATTTCTACAACCTTGAATTTAGGCAATCCTGCAACAATATTTTGGGCTTGCATTGATTTAAGTTGCTGTACATTAACATGACCAATGCGTTTATGCCAGATATCAATATCTGCAACTACACTGGTCCCATGTGCAAACATTGCTACACTCAATTCAGACATGTCTACATCCAACATAAACATTCTGCCCTTCTTCTTTTCTTTTGCTATCAAGCAACCTTTATTTTTCATATCCTCAATAAAGCATCCATGAGGATTAAATCTGACCTGCAAGCCCCGCTCAACCATTTGACCAATAGAAACCAAGTTCTTGGTGATTTTCGAGACATGAAATACATCGGACATGTATTTCTTTTTCCCATCCTGCATAGACAAAGGAATTTTTCCAATCTGCACAATAGGATGTGCAGTATCATCACCAGCCTCCACAAATCCTAGTTTTTCCATTTTCCTTGCATCCTGCATCCATTCTGCATGACCTGTCATGTGGTTTGACGCACCTGAGTCAACATATCACACTTCGTTGCTTTCTTCTGCACTTGTCACAGAATTATTCATGTGCTGCACCATAAACAAATGCTCATTTCTGTCTCATCACCCTGTCTACTAGAAGATGCATAATTCCCTTGTTGCAATTTTCCATTCATGATGTCATTCTGCTTTTTATAAAAGTCTTTAGCCATATGTCCCATTTTACCATAGTAGTAGCATTCAACATTGCTGTTTGCATTTTGGTCTCTTTGCCATCCACCACGACCTCTTTGGCTCCCCCTGCCTCTAGAGTTACCACGGCCTACTCCATAGGTGTGGTTTTCTTGAGTTTGATGCATATTCTGATTTCTAGCACGGCCTCCAGATCGGCCTCCTCTACCTCTGCCTCTACCTCTTCCAGCATTTGAGTAGAAGACAGCTTCTTTTGAAGTTCCTCCTGAAGAAGATGCACCACCATTTCTCTGCTCCTCAGAAATTAGAAGAGCAATCAACTTCTCAAAATCAGAAAATCTTTCACAGACGGAAATGGATGTTCGGAACTGTGCATAATCCTTTCCTAGACCATTCAAGGTCACAGAAACTAAATCATCATCTTCCACTGGCGACCCAATGGAAGCAAGTGCATCTGCAATCTTCTTCACCTTCATGTGGTAGTCATTGATGCTCATACTTTCTCTTTGCACATTGCGCAACTCTTGCTTGAGCTGCATTTTCCTGGCTTGCGTATTTGTGCTATACATTTTTGACAAAGTATCCCATGCCTTCTTTGGCGTACTTGCATCTTGAATATGCACAATCATAGAGTCTGAAATACTGATAGACAGCCAGTACATAACTTTTCTGGCTCTCTCATGCCATGCTTTAAATGCCTACATTTGCTGTTGATTGGGAACATCAGGAAGAGCTGGTTCTTCTTCATTTCCTGCATCCTTTTCCCATAAAGAAATTCGTCATTCTAAACTTCCATGCTTGGAAGTTATTCTTTTCAAGCTTTTCAGAATCAAACGCCATTACAGAACACTACAAAGAATTCTGTCACTACAAAAAACACAGCTTCAGCCTCACAAGGGCAAATCTGCAAAACTGACGAAAGTGGTATTTGACCACACAGTCACTTCCTAGTGACGATTTTGCATCAATAGGCAATAAGGATGATTTTGTAACTCCCAATGTCTCTGCGCATAGGCATACGATGCAATTTCTACGGTAACTTTTCACCGTCCTGTAGAATAGTGGTCGCATAGCAAAAAACAGGGCCTTTTCCTGAGTGCGTATGGAAAACTTCTGCCTCCAAAACAAGCGCCGAAATGGCCTCAAATAAAAAAAACAGGGCAATCGAGGGCTAAAGCCCTCGCCCGTAGCATATACTGCCCTCTTGCTACACAGTGAAGGGCGTCTCAATCTGAAACAATGCACTCTTGCACTTTCCGGCTGTGCTACCTGCAGAGACTTGCTCCCAAACTCAAAAAATGAAAGCAACATTGGTCCTCTTACTAGAACAACGCGAACTTGGTTTGCTTTCTTGAGCTCCTTACCACGAACTAGGCTCCGATACCATGTCAAGATTGTGGGAGAGAAGGAAGGAGTCTCACTTGTAGCTTTCTCACTTGCACAATGGGGGAATACACAAACATGTGGAGGCTGAAAAACAATTTTCCTCTTGTTAGTTGTGTAAGCCAAAAAAACTCTAGTACAAAAGAAATAGAAGAACTCTATATGTGGGTCTCAAACCAAACTCAACTAACTAAGGTTGCATACTAACTGAGCCACGAACTAGAGTAGATAAGGATAGTTGTCATCTAGCTATTATTCATGGGCGGTATACCAACCACATCTATAGCTGACAAGTCGGTGATATAAATGCACAACGGTCACCCTGGCATATCATGAGTGGAGCTCGATATCTCAACAAGAGGAAGGTATTATTTTATACGCGTTTTTGTCTACAAGAGTTTTATCTTCTCAAAATGCAGAAATAAACTGACAGGTTTCATCTCTGTTAGTATTCTTCTACATTTTCTATTTCTTTCTGTGAGTATTCTTCTACTTCTTCTATTTCTTTGAACCCCTTCTCTTTCGTTTGCTCCTCTCGTTGAATCTCCCTTCACCCTGCTATCTCTTACCCTTGTGGTAGACTTTCGACACCAAACACAACCACACCGTGTTAGGGGAAGTTTATTCTATCATCAAAGGTGAATTTTGAAATATATTTGGGCTCATTTGGGGCTGACATCTTCATTCATATTCAGAGAATTAGCTACAATAGTGTTCTTTTAATTCATTGCTTACTCTACAAAAGACATATTGTCAAAATATGCAAGTATTATGTGCCCCTATGGCAAGGCAATGTTTGTAGATCATTCATAGATGCATTGAGTTGAATTAAGAGGAACTTTTTCTCTTATTTCTTGGCTGTGGTAACTTATCCTTATTAGGAACTCAATTTGAAGCTCTCTTAAAGCAAGTCTCTTTGCCCTATAGCCCTTGTAATTGACTCATAAGCTTTTGTCCCTAACAGTCTACATTGAATGTAATCATGCAAAGTTGATTCATGCTATGGCATCATGTATGAATGATGGAATGCAGAGTTGATTATGATACATGACAGTATATTGTACGTGATTTCATAATTTGTGATTACTCTTACAGTCAAGAAAACAAGCTTGATTTGAGTTAGAACTTACGAGATAATACTCTTGTGGTCTTTGCTAAGAATATAGTTGGAAGCTCTATTAACATCTTCAAGAAATTGGCTTGAAACCTTCAACCCTTCTCTTATCTCTACCATATCCTTAGTCTAAGCTCTTGAACCCCCATACATTCTTCTCTCTCAAACCCTTGTGATTGACTATGAAGTACCTCTTGAACCTTTAAACATTCACTTTAATCTACTTATCTCTTGAAGACACATCCCTATCTATCTTGTCCAGTTTTCTTGCCAAACCCATGTGGTGACCTTCAGCCCTATGCATGGAGACATTGGTGAACCCAACTTGAAGGTCGGTGTAAGAGAACTCCAAGATGGGGGATTCTTCAGGAGATATTCTACAACAGTGTGGTGCGCATACTGTAGCAGACTTAGCAACAACAAATCCAAATGTTGCAACAACAACAACAACAAAGGCAAGACGAAGATAAGATTGATTACATAGCTATCAAGGCCCTAGAGGAAGTTGGCTGGGAATTAAAATAATTTAATGGTCAAAATTTCTCTGTTTTCATTCGCTTGCATGTTGAGAAAATGCTCTTCTTTGGTGTACCGCAACATGCATGGAGTCGCTATTTTGCCAGACTAGGCAAGAATGGTCTTCAAGAAAGAATCCATGGCCTTTTTCAGTGAGATCGGATTGGGCTGCATTCAAAAAAGCCCTACGGGAAGAATTCTTCTTAGAAGACTCTGGCCTAATGATGAAGAAAAGTTTCACTGATTGGGTTGAGAAACTCAACAAAGGTTTAGCTACAACAGCTTTATACCATGAGTTTGAAAGTAAATTTGGATAACTTGATATGTTGAAGACCAACAAAGTATGGAAGGTTAGAAGATTGACTTATTCCTTAAGGTTGCATATCCCATTCTACAAGAGAAGCTTGATGATCGCCTAGAAGATGCTACCTCCGAATCAAGAGTCAAGATTGCAACCTCCGAATCAAGAGTCAAGATTGCATGGACAGATGCTACTGATGCAGTTAACATGATTGCTTGAAGAGAGCGGATGTGACCAAGATTGGGCTTTACTTCAACTTCAATAACTCCATTGATGGAGCTTGCTCCATCTTCAAAATCCCCTATTCCTTTGACTAATCAACCAACTCTTTCTTCTTCTATTCCTTCTAAAAATGATGTCATGGATGAACTCATTAAAAGCATGCGTGACCTTCATCTGAATCTTGCAGAAATTAGTTCCAAGGTGGATAAGCTGGATGTCAAAGTTGAAGAACAAGGGCGATCATCAACTCAAAGACCCATGAGAGAAGGCTATAAGAGATGCTGTATTTGTGTGATAGCCAACAACATGACAAGAGAGAGTATTCTGCCTTCCGTGATGCTGAAGCACAAAAGCTTGTCTTTTGGAAAGACAAAAAAATTCATGCAGCTGAAACTTGTCTTCCACTGGAGCCAAATTTTGGCAATGGTGGAATGAAGAAAAGATTAGAAGATTTAGTCGTAAAGAATGCCTACGCAACAATTGATGCAACTACCTATGGGCTGCAAATTGAGCCAACTAAATCAAATTTGAAAGTATGTAAAGCTAATGTGCAATCTAAAGTATGGATGCAGGTATTAGATCAAATGGAACACGGCAAAGTAGACAAAGATGATTTGACTAACATCAATCAGTACATTCGAGGAATAACTAGTTGGAAATAACTGGTAGATACTTTTTCTGCCTTTGCATATTTGGTTGACATCAATGATAAAGAAGTCTTGATTGAAGAAAAGAGAAGAAGAGAAGATAAACAAGGACCTTCCTCTTCTGGCCCTTCGAAATGGGTAACTAGAAGAATGCCTGAACAACCAAAGCTTGCTGAAAATATAACCCCAGATCAAGAGATGGAAGATGCGCTACGAACAAAGAAGACCAAAGAAAATAAGAAAGGCAAGCAGGTAGACTACAAATTGCAGTCTGATATAGAATTTGCAATTGATCTCAAATGAGTTCTAGAAGAATGAATTCATGGAAGTAAAATTGAGTTCACCTTAGGTGAAATTCTCAAAATTACCAAATGAGATTTTCATGATGTAATTATTATTATTAATGTAACCAAAAGAAAAAGACAATATATTGGTGATGATGCTGAAGAAACATTTGTAATTACCCTATCACTCTTGGGTAATCTTACATTTCTAAAGCCCTATTGAGAGTGGAAAGGGACTGAATTTTTGATTAATTTTTGTTATTTTTGAGGCCTGAATGATTGATTTTTGATGAATTTAGAGTGATGTATGGTTGATAATGGATATATTTGAGAGTGTTTTGGATGATATTGATTATATTTTGGAAGCTTATGATGATTTTTACAACTGATAGGTTATGTTGAGGTTCTGATTGGTTTTGATACCTTTTATATGGCTTCTGTTTTGTTTTGATTTTCTTCTGTATGAAGCATGGATTGATGATGGATGAATGTTGAAATATTTTGAAAGATTATTGAATAGTTTTTGATAGTTTGGAATGGTTTTAGTATGAGTTATGAGGATCTGATGTTCTCTGATGACCTTCTATAACCCTCTGTAGACCTTTTGTAGAGCCTCTGTCTTTGTTCTGTCTCTGCTCTATTCTTGTTCTGTTCTGTTTTGTAGATCTTCTGTAAGTGTTCTATAGAATGTATATGTGACTTTGAGAAAGTTTTCTAACTTTTGGAAAGGATGAATCTAAGTTCAAAAGAGCTAAAACAAATGGAAGCAGCTGTTGAAGATGGAAGAGAAGACTGAAGTGATAGTGACAGTGGTGAGATATGAAGAGATACTGTAGTGGCTCTGGTGCCTCTTCGCATCAGATATACCTCTTGGGAGGTTCATCCACAACCTAAGAAGGATTATTGAGAGTCATTATTGAGTATTGTAGTGAGGAGATGATGTACTATTGAGAGAGAGAGAGAGAGAGAGAGAGAGAGAGAGAGAGAGAGAGAGAGAGAGAGAGAGAGAGAAAGAGAGAGAGAGCAAAAGATAGCCAATTCTATCAAAACAATGTATCTGTAAATGAGAGATTGAGAGAGAAAACTATGAAGACATTGAAGAAGAATACTATGTGATTTATTTCCATTCAAAAATGGTGTATTCTTTTATATTCATTGTTCTATTGAAGGATTTTGTGAAGATATTGAAGATTATGGTTGATTCTATCAAATCCATGCGAGATATCTACTATGATGCTACGTGATGATTTGTTGTTTTCTTTGTTTTGGTCATCAAAAGAATGAAATAAAAGCTTGTTGATGTTACAAGATAGATTTTCTTGCAGTAGAATCCCCTTTTCCTTGGTGTTCCTCTTGGGGCTCCATGTTTTTGGTGCGCAGCCGGGGAAATTTGCTATCAACAAGCATAAAAAGAGGCTAAAAATGAAGGAAACGACATTGTCAAGAAAATGAGAATTCAATGGATGTTTACAAAGTTCCTTTATCCACTGAAGAGTTGGAGATTATTATTGCCAAAGCCACTTTCTACAAGAAGTTCATCCCACAATGGCGGAAACATATTACCATCATGATGCAAGCTCTATGCGGTGGACTATTTCCTCTTCCTGTTGAAGCAACAAAAACTTGCATCTTGGTGGCAAATTGCTTGGGAACAAAATGAAGGACAGAAGCAAAGAGAATGACTATCCATGGAAGATTTGGTATTCATTGAGAAGTTTCCAGACATCATCAAGTGGGAGATCATTAAGAAGCTTCAGGAGTCGTGGTCTGTGGAGGTTCACGAAAACAAAAAGGAAAAGAGTTTTGAAATTTGTTCATGGATGCTCAACAGCAAGATACGTGGTGGGATGCTTGGTGCACTGACAATCTTCTGTTTGTCCAATTAGCAACCCACTTGAAGTTGGTAGACACAACATACACTATTGAAACCCTCGTAAGTTGGCATTATTATAATGGCACAACAATGATCCTAAGAAGAATGAGTTTTGATACTTCTAGAACAGAATATCTCCCTCTTTATAGTGGTTTGAAAGCCGAATTCAGAGATGTTGAAAAGAAGGAAGTAGAAGAGATATTGGCCAGAGAATCCCCCAGAGACTGAAGCCCCTCTCTAATTCTATTATGTTGAGTACCGAACAACTGGTTGGAGCCAAGCCCCTAATGAATGATGCAATCAAGAGACAAGCGTTAGAATGAGTCCAGAGGTACGTGAGAATAGAGAAGGCAAAAATCAAAACTGAGAACGAGCTCGCAGTAGAAGCCTCCTTTGACACCCCAAAAGCAGTCTTTACAGAAATTCCCATAGCGACTCAAGGTCCCCTTCATAGTCAGATTCGTCCTAGAAATATCGATGACAGGCCAACAAATGTAGTCCCATTGCCAATTTTTAAGGGAGAGTACAATGAAGACTCTGATCTTCATGTAGCAGAGTCTATGGTAGCATGTGTGGCTAACAATGCCAGAACCCCTAAGCACTGGTTAGTGATATTCCCCGCCACTTTCAAGGGTGTGCGTTTCAGTGGTATGAGAGACAAGCAGCATGAACTTTTGGCACATGGGATGACCTGAAGTTGGCATTCCTCACTAAATTCATGCGTGAAGGTTTGGAAGAGCGGATGCGAGAGGAGTTCATGAACCTAAGTCAGTCCTCTGGAGAAAGAGTAGAAGCTTATGTCTCACGAATGGAATCCATCCTGAAGAGATGGGCTAACCATCATTTGGATAAAGGTATCCAAAAAGGAGTGTTCCTTAGAGGCCTACAACTAGAAGTTCACAAGTTCTTGGAATTGAGAAGACCAGTCAATCTACAAGCTGTAGTGGAAGGTGCAAGATTGTATGATGAAGTTGAAGTAAGACTGTCAATGACTCCAGGAAGAGGAGTCTTACCTCCTTCCATGCCAGGAATGGCATACCCACCAAATGCAGTCCCAGGGACAGTTCCCTACTCCTATCCCCAAATGCAAATAGTGTCGCAGTATAGTACACCTAATCCATTGTGGTCACCACAAACGACAGTGCCTCAAATGATGGTTCAACCACAACAACAATGGCCTCAAACAGTTTTTCCAATGGCGAATCAATAACAGTGGAACCCTACCAACTGGAATCAACAATCCCAAGTCTCAACAGGAGCTCTGAATCAGAACCAGAACAGAGGACCCACTGGATCGACCCAACCAGTGTATGTAGTAATTACAGAAGCTTTCCAAAACCCTACTACAAGTACTTCAGGAGGTGAAAATCTGAAGGACTACTTATCCAACTCAAGTATAAAGAAAGAGCTTATGGATGTGATTTACATAGTAGCTACAGATGCGCTGAAGGTGAATACCACCAATATATCCACTCCTGCGGGAGCTGGAAGAGATGTGATGTAATTTAATACATGGTGCAGAAAGTGTCATCAAGCGGGACATTTAGCCACTGAATGTACCCAAAAACCAACCATTCATGGAGCCTTTTGTTTCTACTGTTTGAAAAAGAACCATACAAAGGATATTTGCTCTCTGAAAGAGATGCACAAGCGAAGACAAAAGGATGAAAATGCAAGATTCAACTTGCTAGAGTCCAAAATGACAACACATGATATTGGACCAAAGCCTAGGGAGTTTGGTCCAAATTTTGGTCCAAGGAGGTTTCCCTCTCAAAGTTACAAAGGATGACAGGCTGGAGGTGGTCAGAGATCTGGCTGAGGTGGAATGTTATAGGTGTGGAGAAAAGGGTCATATCAGATGATAGCCATTGATCAGGAAAGGATCATCAGAGGCATCAACGGTCTGCACCTGAATAGAGCCATTAGGATTGACAGCAATTACCTTGTATGGGCCCATCCACCGTTGTTGAAGCTTGCTAGGAAACTTGCCAAATCTCGAGTCATAGGCTAGGACAAGATCACCTTCTTTGAACTCCTTGTGCTTGATGAAACTATCATGATAGGCCTTGCGTTGCACTTGAGTGATTTCCATACACTGTAGGACCATCTGCCATATCTCATCCAAACATTCCAAGTGCAGAAGGCAGTGTTGCAGTGACTCATCATCTCCCAAACGTTCTTTAACTGCCACTCGCAAAGAGGGAAATTCCAGTTCAACAGGGAAGATGGCTTCTGTACCATATACTAGCTGGAAAGGGGTCTTTCCTGTAGCTACCTTATGGGAGGTTATGTATGCCCAGAGGGCCTCTGTAAGTCATTCATCCCAGTCACGACGATGTGCGGCAATCGTTCTTGTCAAGATCGAGCAGAGGATGTGATTGGTGACTTCAACTTGGCTGTTGGCTTTGGGATAGTAAGGAGTGGACTTGCGATGGTGGATCTTATACAGCTCCGTCAGCTCCATGATTTTATTAAGGAAACGCGTATCTCTGTCACTTACCAGCTCGAGGGGACTACCAAAACAGGTGATAATATTCTTGTACATGAATAGGGCTACGCTATTACCATCATCCCGCTTTAGAGCTTTAGCTTCACACCACTTTGTGACATAATCCATACATACTAGGATGTATTTGTTCTGCTTCCGTCTGGTGGGTGGATCAATGGGACCCACAAAATCAATCCCCCACTTCTCGAACGGCTTTAGGGGAAGAATAGGTTGCAGTGGCATGGCACTTAATTTGGTGGGTTTTCCCATTCATTGGCAAGCATCACATCTTTTACAATAGTCATGTGTATCCTTGTGGAGGGTCGGCCATTAGTATCATGCTAATAGAGCCTTCCTGGGGCTGTTGCTTCTCCTACGAAGTGTCCACCTGTGGGAGCTTTCACTTAACTGCCAAGACCCACAGACCACTTATTGTTTCAAGCATTCCAAGCCGAGCACTAATGGCTACCTCTCACATAGCCAACGCGCCATCCATATCTACGGGTGTAGTGAGCTTACCTCCACGCCATTCGAGTTACCTCCTCTCCCGCGCACTCCGGTAGCTCCACAATCCAAGTGCAAGCTTCAAGCAAGCTCCACGCTCCAAGCTCCATCACCGCGAGCAAGAGAAGAGAAGAGAAGAGAAGAGAAGAGAATAAGAGAGGAGAAGATGGAGAGCCTCTCCACCCCACGGTCCCTCACCCTCACATACTCACTCCCTCACACTCTCACACTCCCTCTCTCAAGCACAAGCTCAAGCAAGCAAGATCAAGAAGAAGAAGAAGAAGAAGAGGAGAGCCACTTTTTGCCACACACAAGAATGAGCTTCTCATTCACTTTTCAACTTCATATACAAAACCCTAAATCCCTTTTGGGCGGTCATCCCCTTTTCCCCTTTTTTACATGGCTGGCCATAGCCTAGGCCCTTTTTTCCATTGTCCTTCTATCTTCCTAGCTTCCTTTCCACCGCTCGTCTACATTTACAAATTGCACGGGGTGAGAGCCCAACGCTCCTTGAATTAAACCATGATGCGCTTGCGCTCTTTAACAAAAGTTTAGTCGATGTGGCCAATTTTGGCTGCCAAACTTTGGTTGGAGTACTAATTTTGTGCAAAGGTACCTTGTCCTTTCCCTTTTCGTTTGATTGCTTCAAGCTTCTCCTTGTTTGTCTCACATAGAGCTGTATAAAATGAGGGTATCAAGCGCAATTCTCTAGCTGTGGCTTTTGGGATGTCCTTCATGACTTCTTCAACAATAGCTGCATAGCAGAAACAAACATGTTGCTGCTCATACCAAGTCAGTGGTTCATCTATGAGCTTTGTGTGCTTTGGTCTTGGCCTTCCGATGTCCACATGGACGTATGCATGTGTGATGGCTGTCAACTTGTGATCAAGCTTCACCATGCACTTGCCAGTTTCCATATCAAGATAATCAATCCTTTCTGGAGATTCCATCCTGTAAGATCACTAGACCGGTGCATCGATCTGAAGGGAGAAACTCAAATTAACCTTGAATTTGCTGAAAAACTCGATACATGAGGAGATCGTATTTGGCTCATGAGATCTCGTATGGTGTGTGAACTCCATGGTAGTCCAAAGACTCTCTAGCCATGTCAGATGGAGAAGCAAGTTGTGAAACAACCGACTCCATCTCTTTCAAATCAAAGGCCGATGTTTCAAGGAAGAGAACCTTACTCTAATACCATGTGAAGAATACCCTAATACAAAAACATTAATGAAAGTGTACGACAAAGCACAGGGTCAATTGAAACATAGTTAGTGTTAGGGTAACTCAGAGACAATGAATGCATTCACTATGATTCCATCTACCTTTGAAGGACTTGGCAGGCAACCAACGTGCACCCTTTGTCCGATACCCTAGCCTCTCTAGGGTGACCACTTGGACTCCCTTAGTAAGATAACCATCCACTTAGTAGTCTTGGTGGGCCAATGGGCAGCCGCCGTGCACCCTTTGATGCCTTGACTACTTTGGAGTGGGATATCTTGGGGTAACAACACAAAAACGAAAACACCCAAAAAATTTGGATTGGCCTTTATTTCTTGCTCATTTTTTGGACCTAAGAGGAGGCGTTGAGCTAACATAGGCATTACATGCTGAATTAGCCACTCAAGCAACTCCAAAAATGCTGAAAAAATGTCACGGCCAAAGGTTGTGACTGTTGTGGTCCCTGATTGGAAGTAGTGGTGGCTAGTTCAGTGGACTGGCTACCATTGGTAGACTACGGTGTCAAGTCCTTAGGCACATCAGAAGTGGTCGTGTGTTTTGTTGCCCTTTGTGCATTCACTTGTGTAGGTTGAGCAGCGGCATGAGGCTGCTACTGCCGTGCTTCCCATGACCATTTAGGTGAAGAGGATGTAGGAGATTTGGGACGCCTACGTGGGCTTGGCACTGACTGGAGAATTTGCTCATGATTGTTAGACGATTCTGTCATTAGCTTTGTTGAGCAATCAGCCTTACCATGAGCAATGTTGAGCCTGTGGTGCTCATTATCCTCTTGGGAAGTCAAAGGCTCCTTGGGCACTAGTGGACCTTGTGCATGCTCGACAGCTACCTCTGATATCTGCTTGCTAAGCATGCTAGACTGAGAATCTACTTTTTGATAGGTCATGTTTGGTTTCTTGATTTCAATCGTGAGGGGCTCAATCACTCCAATATTTTTGGTTCAAGACTTGGATTTTCGTTTAGGTTTCCTCCTATGTCTCTTTGCTTTTGACATAATTTGGGCTTCTGACATAGGTGGTTTAGCAGGGGGTTTTGATACCCAAATCCATTGGTTGCCTGCATAATACCCTTGAGCACGAAGCAACACCTTGGATATCCATCGTGGCATTGTGCTAGCTCTCCATCGATGCCTTTGTCTATAAGGCTTGGGCTTCTTTCGTGGTCTTCTACAATATTTGTAAGTCCGAACCCTATCCTTGGCCTTGTCTCCTAACCTTTTTGTTTCAAGTATGGCCTCACTCACTGGTTCTCTCTATTCAACCTGCGCTTGTATCAACTCTTTCAACAACTCCTTGCTCTCATTACTAGGATCGCTTGGTATGTCAGAATGCTCCTTGCCCTTCCCTCGAGGTTTGGTGAGGTCACCCTTGCTAAAAGTCATGATTATCCTCACACATGGTAGTGTTAGGTGTATCCTCTGTGCTATATAGTCGGCTTCACACTTGATTGCCTTTTTGAAGGGCCTTCCTAGGAGGATTTCCTTTCCACAATTCTCGCCATTTGGAGGAACATAGAACATGACTGGCAAGCTTTCTATTTCAATAGTTACAAGGATTCTGCACTTCCCTAGAAGTGCTTGTGGGCATTCCCCGTAATGATTAAGAGTTGCATCAGTCGGTTTGAGCTCTGGTTGACCTAGTAGAGTCCATGATTTATAAGTCAAGATATTGAAATATGCTCCTTCATCAATGAGAGCATCAACACTATGCTTTCTTTTTGCGATGAGTCTGACCCTAAGATAAGGAGGTGACACTATGTCTTCATCTTCCGGGTCTTGGTTTACAGCTTCAAGCCTTCTGATACATGCCTTTGAGTCCCTAACTTCACAGTCAGACATGGATTCTCTACTGAGATCTTGGGTCGTCTGTGCAGCGCTGCTCAAGGTACATCTATCGTCAGGACTGTCATGTCTAGTCATCCTCACATTGATAGCTTGATGATGTTGCATTCTGCTTCGACTAGACGCAGTTTGAACACAATGTACATGTGTTCTTGTGGTGTGGCCTTTTTGCCCTTGATGGCTAGCTTGGCCCATTGAGGTTCTAGGGTCTTTATTTGTCTTTCTTTGGGTATGGGCTTCTGTTTGCTGCTTTGCATGTGAAGATCTATGCTTGTGTAGAGCCATTACTACACTAGGGCCTAATCCGGAGGACCTGTTGTGGTGCATGTTTTCTCTCCAGCCTACCGAGGGAGGTGCAGAGGGGGCAGAGCCCCCTCTGCGGGGGTCCGAGGGGGGCAATCCCCCCCGGCCCAAAGGGTCGTTACGGTAAATACCATGCATGATTGGGAGGACCTCTAGTAGCTAATTTTTGAACTATTTGCGGTGGATTTTAGCCTAGTGATAGATCTATGATGTGCCTTTGGCTCTATACGATTTTTGGAGTCTATTTTGGTGGTGGTAACTTAGTTTCTGGACAAAATGGAATTCTGAAAAAATTGTAGTTTTTGGGCCGAGTCCCAGATTCGGTCGGCCAAGGGCCGAGGGCCAAGTGGGTGTGGATCGAGGGCCAAGTCGGCCGGCCCAAATGAGTTTTTGGGCCGAGTCGAGTCAGTCGGCCGAGTGGATCACTCGAACGGGCTGAGTCCAAGTGGGCCGAGTCAGTCGGTCGGGCCGAATGAGTTTTTGGGTTGAGTCAGACGGGTCGAGGGCCGGGTTAAGGGCCGAGTGATTGAGCGGTCCGAGGCCAAGTCAAGTGGTCGGAGTGGTAGTGGGCCGAGGGCCGAATCTAGAACTCAGCCCAGAATCGTCGTCACTCAAACGCGCCAAGTGCGGCGCGTTTTTTGCTGGCGCGACGATAAATCGCCCGAATCACACGATTCAGGCCACGGCCTGTCATACACACCTCCAGATCAAAGATATGGGTAAAGGGAAAGAGTTGTATATACCTGGAATAGCCAATAAACTCCAAAATGCAAATAGGCAAACGAATCAAACGGTCATGCCCTGTTATGACAACAGAAACCCTGATGCTTGTTTTTCTTCTTTTTCTTTGTTTTTTCCTACCCTAATGCATCCAAATCACAAAGTAAATACCTACACTACTCCATCTCACAACATAAATCTCAAAAAAGTAAAAAACCTACTTGCCAAGGGGATCGAATACCATCTTCAACCCCCTCACTTCCTACCTATCTCAAGCATCGGTTCGGGGAAAACCCTTACTTCGATGCTCGATTCGAAGCGCGCAAGCGCTCAAGGCTTGAATCCGTTTGTCCTGGCAATGGAACCAAAATGTGGGAGCCTTCGCTCAATCGCCAAGACCCACGGACTGCTTATTGTTTCAAGCTTTCTAAGCCGAGCACTAATGGCTACCTCTCACATAGCCAACGCGCCATCCATATCTACGGGTGTAGTGAGCTTACCTCCATGCCATTCGAGTTACCTCCTCTCCCGCACACTCCAGTACCTCCACAATCCAAGTGCAAGCTTCAAGCAAGCTCCACGCTCCAAGCTCCATCACCGCGAGCAAGAGAAGAGAAGAAGAGAGGAGAAGATGGAGAGCTTCTCCACCCCACGGTCCCTCACCCTCACACACTTACTCCCTCACACTCTCACACTCCCTCTCTCAAGCACAAGCTCAAGCAAGCAAGAACAAGAAGAAGAAGAAGAAGAGGACAGCCACTTTTTGCCACACACAAGAATGAGCTTCTCATTCACTTTTCAACTTTATATACAAAACCCTAAATTCCTTTTGGGCGGTCATCCCCTTTTCCCCTTTTTTACATGGCCGACCGTAGCCTACTAGGCCCTTTTTCCCATTGTCCTTCTATCTTCCTAGCTTTCTTTCATGGCATACATGCATGATCAACTTGAGGCATATGTAGGGGGTATGTACATCAGACACGTAGGGACGTGTCCCCACACTTAAAACCTTAACGGACATAGTAGATTGATCGACATGGCCACAGACTTGTCAACCGACTGGACACTGGCATCCCCACACTTAAGACATCACATACACTTGCAAATAGAAAAGTAGGGTTATGAACACTTGGCCCGTTTCGCGTATGATCAAAGGAACCTGCACTACTACAGAAGGGTTGGAGTCGGTTGCAGGAGAGGTACTACAGGTCGCTCCAGCATTCAGCCAGCATGGCAGGGACCATGTAGCAGTACCCAGGGAGGTAGCTGGTTGATGAAGTCCATGGGGGAGGTATCATTGACGAAGGATAGTCACTCAACTCACTAACACTCAGATGGGATGAGAAAATAGTCACTCGCCCCATAACTTACATCACTCGAGGTAATATTGATGGAAACCCAGATCTCACACCCGGTTTAGGAATCGACAAGGGGGTGGTGCCGAGGGAGTATGCCAGAGTGCACAGTTGATGATGCATTAGTGCGTCTAACCCCATCGAGCATGGGTGCAAGCAGAAAGGCCAGGGAGCCTTGCAGTACCATGTACAGAACAGAGTGACGTGTCATGTGCTGATGGCAGAGACCCATCCTGTGGGATGCAAAGGGAAATAGAAACGTACCTGACTCCAAGGTCGTAACATCCCTCAATCCGCACCTCTCAATAATTGATTAAAGAACCATCCGTCACACTCAGACGACTCTCTGTCTCATGCTCTGTTGAAAGATACAGAGGGTAGCCCATTTCTGAAACTCATTAATGTAATCCTCACTGTCACTTGTGCACAGGTTGTATGCCTTGTGTGCATTTGATGGTGCAATAGTGCATCCCGCCCTGTGCCAGCATACAGTGCAAGAAGGAAGGCCAGGGAGCCTTATGGTGCAATGCTGAGTAACAGATCGTGTGTTGTGCATTGAGAGGCCCATTCCATGCATGCAACACTATGTTCACACATCTCGCCTCTTATTTAATTTGAAAGGAAAAACAAGTCACTCACCCCACCCTCTATCTCACTCGCTGATAGATACAAAGGGCAGCCCATACTCATGTCCCCATCCTGTTAGGATGAAAGCTCACATCACTCAAGGGGTTGGTGATGAAGATCATGTCGGCTGTTGTTGTCATCGGGATCTTGAAGACGAGACGTACCCAGGGAGGCAGCCAACAAGTCTAGTACTTCAATGATTTATAAGAAAGATTGTATGTTAAGAAGGGCAGATAGACTGAAGATCGTATGTTAAGAAGGGCAGATAGACTGATATTGCAGTGACAGCGCACCAAGGGAGATGGCTTCAATTTACTTGCTGGAAAGGTTTTACTCATAAATCAGCTATCCTGAATTGCAGGGTATTACCTCCTTTTCCACAGTCAGCTTCCCACCCAAGGGTGTTTCCACCTTTTCTTGGAACGAGGCCTGTTATGACAGGGAATTTCTTTCTTTTCTCCCATAACAATTTTGTTTGTTTTTTTCTTTTTCTTTTTCTTTTTCCTTTTTTTTTCTTTGTTAAGAAAGAGAATGGTAGAAATACCATGTATCAGGACCAACCTCACCACCGTTGTTGGATCAGACGAGAAGAGAACAAGGTCGGGTTGAGAGGTATCTGTGAGGGGCTAGCAGAACAAGACCGCCTCATGAGGAGAATCATAAGGGCTATCATAAGCATGAAGATAATGACAGTGCAATGCCCAAAAGGGAGAGGGTAGGTCGACTATGATTGTCAAGATCCCTAGGGAGGGAAGCCTCTCCTCGAATTGTCCAAACCCTAGATGATTTGTGGATTACAAGCCCTTATGCAGCCGATGCAAAGGAGAAGGCCACACTACAAAGGACTGTCCAAGTCCAGTCCCTGTCAAGGCCAATGCTACTGATAGCCAACAGAAGGCACAAGAGCCTGCCTCCAATTTAGTAGAGTTGAAAGTTGTTGCTATCATGTGTGCCAAGAAGAAGAAACTAGTTGTTCAGAACGAAAATAATTTTCCTGCTAAGACTGTGAAGTTCAACCTATCAACAGAGGGACATAGCAGTACAGGACAGAACAGTGTAGTATAGAGCACTGCAGTGCCACAGAGAGTCATATAGATAGTCCCAGAAATAAGGAAGAGGTCCAGGAGTAGACGATACAAAAGCACCTCCAAAAATAGAAGAAGTGCCGATGCTGCAATTGCTAGAAGAAAAAGGAAAGATGAAAATGGGTGTAGCCCCATTTCCCAACAGGCTGGAGAAGCCTGTGGATCCTATCAAAGAATATGACTTGGTAAAAGACCTAGACACTTTTAAACCAAACTTAACATTTCGACAGTTTGCTAATGCTGTCTCCTAGCTACCGAAAAAAATTCATAAGCATCTTGACAAGAAGACATGGACTAAGGTTAGCTCCTTCAATAGTGATCAAGACCAATAAGGCCCCGAAGCCTGTAAAGTAGATGTGGCTAACGCCTTCGTAGATCCTGGAACCCCAGAGATTAGTGTATGGATAGAAAGATGCTTTATTTCAGATGCATTGATTGATGGAGGCTCATCAGTAAACATAATGACGAATATGACAATGAAGAAATTAGGGTTGCAATGAATTCAACCTACATAGTGCCTTATTAGATTGGCAGACCAAAGTAGAATTAAACTGTTGGGCATCCTCCCATACATAAAAACAACCCTTGCAGGAAGAGACTATTGGTTGACATATTTGGTGGTCAAACCAAATTCTTATGGGACCTCATACCCTCTGTTGTTGGGAAGACCTTGTCTTTTTGAAGCAAGAGCCAGGATGGATTGGTTCAAAGGAACCCTAACCCTAGGTAGAGGACCCAACAAAGTGGTGTTCAAATTATACGGATCGCAAAAAGGCAATGGATCCACATCTATCGAAGTCATAACTGACTCCTCCAATGAAATAACAGATGGTACATTAGGAGACAAAGAGGTTGTTAAATAGATCTTTCCCAAGAAAATAGAGGCACAATCCATAACAGTGGGCACTGTAAGCCAACTACCAAGGGAAGAAAAGTCCTTGTCCATGGGAGAATACCTCCTGCCTCAACTAGAATTGACTTCTGAAATCACCTCTGGCAGTGAAATAGAAGCATGGATGTAGTGTTCTCCCTGTTACATGGTAGCGCAGAGACAGAAGCAGAGACAGAGCCAGAGAGAGAAGCAGAAGCAAAAACAGACATAGAGGCAGAAGATCAGTTCTTCTCCTACAGAGCCTCTACAAAAGCAGAGATAGAGCCTCTAGAGGAAGAGGATGAAAATGATGAGGAAGAAAACAAAGCAGGTTATGAAAGTGTAGTTGAAGAAGATCCTCTAATAGTTGATGATCTTGTCGATGTTCCTACGTAGATCTCAGAGGCCGAAAATCTCAGGGTGTTGGATGGAATGACCATGGTTCCATTTGGGTTGACCAATGGAGCACAAAGTATGCAAAATTTGCATAAGCAATGGATCAAATGCATAAAAATTAAGTTCACCAGTGGCTCTTGTCACCCTAACCATTCATTCCAGAGAAACGATGATGATGATGCCCCCTGATGAACAGAAGTCAAAGCCACCAGAGCCACGGCTTCTAGAAGGTCCGTGCTATGTGACATTCCTGGATGCATCCTCTGAAGATGAATCCCTAAGTCCAGAAGAAATCACCACTCACACATAAAAAAACAAAGCTCTGATACCCTTCCAGCAATCTCAACGGACAAATGAGTCATCTATTCAGAAGGAGGACACTGGTTCTAGTGGAACATCAGACGATGACACTACTCCCTTGAAAGAGTCACAGACCTCTATCCAGAAGCAATTCGTGGAATATTTATTTGTGAAGTGGAAGGTGAAAGACAAGTAACATTCTTGGATATTGATGGTACTGAACGTCACCTGAAAGTGGGCCTCAATTTTCTAGAAGAAGAACTAGTAGTCTTGCGAGACTTATTAAAGGAGAACTTAGACGTGTTTGCTTGGTCATATAAAGATCTAAAGGAAATTGATCCCACAATATGCCAACATCACATTGACCTAGAGCCCGATGCCAAACCTGTAAGGCAAAGACAAAGGCGTATGAATCCTAATTATTCTGCTCTGGTGAAGGTTGAATTATTGAAACTTCTTGAAGCCAAGTTCATTTATCCCATGGCTAACAGTGAATGGGTTTCACCCATTGTGGTAGTACCCAAGAAGAATGGGAAACTTCGAATATGTGTAGACTTTCAAAAGCTCAATTCAAAGAAAAAGAAGGATCATTTCCCTATCCCTTTTATAGACCAATTGTTGGACATAGTGGCAGTCATGAGCTGTATTTCCTCTTGGATGGATTCAGCGGATATAACCAAGTCCAAATTGCAGAAGAGGACCAATTCAAAACAACCTTCACCACAGAATGGGAGACGACCTATGCCTATAGAGTGATGCCATATGGGCTCTGTAATGCTCCTGTCACCTTCCAACGAGTAATGATGACTGCCTTCTAGAATTATCTACATGATTTCATTGATGTGTATCTTGATGACTTCTGTGTTTATAGTTTAATCCATGAGCACTGGGGACACCTAGAGCAATGTTTTGACAGATGCCGAGAGTATGGGATTTCTCTCAACCCTAACAAATGTGTCTTTGGCATCTCATCGGGACCTCTTTTGAGCCACATTGTCTCTGTACAAGGGATTGCAACAGACTCGGCGAAGATTGAGAAGATTTCCGCCTTGACAATACCAACAAACCTCAAGCAATTGAGAGGATTTCTTGGCCACATGGGCTACTACATAAGATTTATTGCACATTTTGCAACCAAGGCAGCCCCTCTGCACAAGCTCCTAAGTAAATATACGGATTTTCTTTGGATTGATGATTGTGAAGAAGCCTTTAATACCCTAAAACAGTGCCTTATCCAAGCACCTATCTTACAGCCTCCTGATTGGACGAAGGAGTTTCATGTGCACACAGATGCATCAGTCGAAGGGATAGGTGCTATTCTATGTCAAAAGGGCCCCTCTAAATTAGATCAACCAATATATTATGCAAGTTGGAAGGTCAGTGATAGGGAACGGAACTATACAGTGACAGAGCTTGAGTGCTTGGCAATGGTGTTTGCACTGGAGAAGTTTCGACACTATCTACTATCAACGCATTTCAAGTTCTACATGGATCATGAAGTCTTGTCCTTCTTGATGAACAAAGCAGATGTTAAAGAACGACTGATGAGATGGTTGCTCCTATTCTAGAAGTTCACTACACCCGTAGATATGGATGGCAATCATCTATCACAGATCCCTCAAACTACAGAAGAGGAACGAGATGATCGAGACCTTCCTGTTGCTTCCTTGTTTCTAGTTGAAATAGTTACTTCCTAGTATGCAGACATAGCCAACCTCCTAGCAACTCAATGGTATCCTCCTGGCATCTCAAGCCGTGAGAAGAAGAAGCTTCTGTTAGAATCAGTCCCCTACACCTTACTAGGCGGTGCATTGTAC
The DNA here is from genome assembly GCF_053477565.2 of Lygodium microphyllum. NCBI lineage: Eukaryota > Viridiplantae > Streptophyta > Polypodiopsida > Schizaeales > Lygodiaceae > Lygodium > Lygodium microphyllum. Next base: position 141,644,064 of record NC_141148.1, read on the forward strand.
AAGAGAGGCAAAGATGAAGTGCTGTGAAGATGTGTTGCAGGGGATGAAATCGGCATAGTATTGAAAGCATGCCATGACGAACCATGTGGTGGTGTTAACCCTTAAAAAAACGAAGGTGGAAAATCTGGAAAAGCTAAAGCAGAAGACAAAGACAAAGGCCAAGGCAAAGAGAAACGAAAGACAAAGACGCACAAGGAGAAGAGTCCTAAATAAGGGAGAAAGGCACACAAGGAAATGCGCAAGTCAAAACTTTTGTAAAAGAGCGCAAGCGCATCATGGTTTAATTCAAGGAGTGCCGGGCTCTCACCCATGCAATTTGTATTCCCTTTCTCCCTTGTTCTGATGTTTTGCATGTGAACACATCCTACATTCACTGGAATTCAAATCTAACCTTACTGAATTGCCCATTTTTCATTTTTACCAACCCCTATTCCGACTGTGGTTCTTGAGTTATTAATTTTTTACGCATTTCCCGTACATTGGACGGTTTTTCATGTGAACACATCCTACGTTCATTGCAACTCACATCCAACCTTATAGCCTTGTTCGTCCCTTCAAATTGGCCATTTTTCGTTTTTATACACCCTTGTTCCGACTTACAATTCATCCACTATTCCATTTTGAACAGTTTTATATTTTTCCATGTGAACGCATCCTACATTCACTGAACCTGATATCTAACATCATAACCCAGTTCGTTCCTTTGACAGACACACTTTTCCTTTTTACATCCCCTTGTTCCGTCTTACCGTTTTTGAGTTATTAATTTTTGAAGCAATTCCCACTCATTGGATATATTTCCATGTGAACGCGTCCTTCTTGCTTCAAAACAATAATCTAACATACCAGTCCTATCCTACGCCTTCGGATCCATTTCCTTTTTACACCCTTTCCTTTCACTGTAAGAGTTGTCTGTGATTAATTTTTGCGAGTTTTCGTGTCTTTTTCGTGCGTTGTTTTGCCCTTTTTCCATGTGAACCTGGCCTACCCTTTTCAAAATTTTATTCTAACTGGATCGCCTTGTCCGGCCACCCTTCCTACACAATTTTTTTCTTTCTCTGCCATGTTTCGCCATCTAGATTTTTTGTTATTAATTTTCATTGGTGTTTTTTAGCGCCATTTTCTTGTTTCTTCCATGCGAATGCCTTTTAATCCCATCCGAACTGAGATTTGATGTGATAGCCCCAACGATTATATTTTTTTGGACATTTTTTCTTTTTACTGTCCTCTATTCCGGTGCATAGATCATTCCATATTAATTTTCGAATCCCTTTTCGAGTACGATTTTTGGGTTTTTTCCATGTGAATGTGTCCTCTCCCAGTCGAAACCGTGCGTTGACATGATAGGTTTGTCGAGCACATTATTTGGCACATTTTTCCTTGTTTCTGCCCTGCGTTCCAACGAGCGGATTTTTCCATATTAATCCTCGTATGTATTTTTGGAGCCGTTTTTCATGTTTTTTCCATGTGAACACCCTGATTTTGCCCCAAAACCCATAATGCAATTTTATGTCATCTTTCCCTCGTCTCTCGGCACATTTTTCATTTTTACGGTCTTTCGATCCAGTGCATGGTTTGGGTTTTGTTAATTTTTCTTCTTCTTGATGTGTGGTCACGTCTCTCGTGTCGTGCGTGAACGCACATGTTTTTGGTTTTAAGCACCTCCGGATGCCCCCGTGGCCTTTGTGCCTCGCGTGTTGCCATCCTTGCCCCGTCTAATCCTGTCGATGCAAATTTTTTTGCTCCCGGCCCGCGCATGCGCACGAAACAGGGATGTGCTCACTTTATTTTTCCAAATAAAACAAAAACAAAAACAAGGAAAAAAAGAAAAAAAACACACACACACATACACACAAAATACCAAAAAATAAATATAAAATAAAATAAAATAATAACAAATATAAAACCAAAAAAAACAAACAAAACCAACCACACATTCCTAACCCACAACCCATCACAAAAAAAACAACAATAACAACAAAACATAATTAAAATAAATACGAAAAAAAAATACCAAAACAAAACTTTAAAAAAACACACACACAAAAATTATTTATTAAAAAGAAACCAACAGGTCCGCACCCTCCCTTCCTCCTCTCCCACCATCGCCCTCCTTCCTCCCTCTCCTTTTGCTTCACCATCTCCTCTTTCGTTGCCATGCTCCCTTTCGCCATCTCCCGCCATCGCCCTCCTTCCTCCCTCTCCTTCTGCTTCGCCATCTCCTCTCTCGTTGCCCCCCTCCCTTCCACCTTCCGCCTCCATCCTCTTCCATCGCGGCCCTCCTTCCTCCCTCTCCTTCTGCTTTGCCATCTCCTCCCTCATTGCCCCCCTCCCTTCCGCCTTCTCCTCCCCTCCCTCCCTCTCCTCCTCCTCGCCTCCACCACAACCCCTCCTCCTCCTCGCCTTCTTCGCCTTCCCCTCCCCTCCGCCCCACTTCCGTCGCCTTCTCCTCCCCTCCCTCCCTCTTCACCTCCATTGATACCCCTCCTCTTCCTCACCATCTTCCGCCTCCCTCCTCCTCCTCCTTTTCCTTCCGCCTCCCCTTCCACCTCCTCCCTCCCTCTCCCTAACTAACCTAGTTCATTGACCTAGTTAACCTAACTAACTTCGTTAGGCCCCTTGACTTAGTTAACCTAACTAAATTCGTTAGTCCCCTTGACTTAGTTAACCTAACTAACTATGCTAGTCCCCTTGACTTAGTTAGCCTAACTTTACTTAGCTAACCTAAATGACCTAGTTAACTTCCCTGCCCCTCAGTCACCTAACCTACCCTGGTCACCCTAACTTAACCCCCCTTTTCACCTAACCCCAGTTTCTCCCCTTCTAGCCCCCTTTCCTACCCCTACCCCACTCTTCCCCCACCCTCCATCTGCAGGCCCCTTGCTACCCGGTGGTTCGGTTTCTACACGTGTTCGCGCGGGCGTCCAGGTGTGCCTATGTGTCCGAGAGCTGGCCGCGGGTGTTCACCCGTGAGGATGCGCGTTTGGTCTTCTCCGTGCGGTGGTGCGTGCCATCCCCGAGCACACACAGCTGTTCACACGCAGCCGGACCAATGGTTTTTGCTTTTTTGTTAGATTTCTTGCATTTGGGATTACTCGGTACGCCCTCAATCTCTTGCATACATACCCCTACCAAGCATTCTCTGTGATTGTCTATGTTTGTGGTGTGTGTATATTCCATCTAAATGGCTCCTCAAGCTCCTCCTCTTGTTCAGTATGTCCCATTGATCAGTAGGGATTATTCTTCTCTACTGACTTTTGAGCCTATAGCGAAAGTAGGCCTTGCAACTTTTGTGGCTGCTTCACTCCCTTTGATTCCACACGATCCAACCCTATGTGATGAGTTTCTTGCATCATACAGTAAGAAATCGGGCTTGGTTCATGGTACTTCTATGGTTTTGACACGTAGAGGGTTAGGGAAGGCTTTGTCACTTCCCTACAAAGGAGAACCCAGACAATGTGTCACTAATCCTCTCTGAAAGCTAGTCTGCCAATTTCTCCAAGATAGGTTCATGCCTACCAAAACACCATCCCACTATTTGTTCAAGGAGCTCTTCACAGCTTCCAGGATGGTATTAAAAGGGGTTGCCATTGACTGGAGTACTTACATTCTTACGAAGATGGACCAATATTTTGTCAAAGTGACTAGGGGGAATGTTACCAATGTAACTTATGGTTCCTATTTATTTGCTTTGTTAGCATACTCTAGCCTTAAGAAGGGTGTGCTTCCTCCTCCTCCATCTGATCAAGTCCCTCCCCCTCCACCTTCAGAAGATTCAGAACCCATTGACATAGAGGATCTTGATTCCCCTCCTCCATTGGTCATTCAGCGGAAGCGCTTGAAGCGTGTAGCAGAGAAAATTCCCCCAGTCATTTCTTCAGTAACAGTTCTTGCTACCTCTGGAAGTGACCTCCCTGCCTACCTCACATGCAACAATTTATTCAGGGCACATCCAGAGGGTTCTTTGGAAATATCAGTTCCTTCGCTAAACAGTTTAGTGTCAGGGGATGCCATTCCTTTCCTTTGTAACGACATCCAGAGTTCTATTGAACTCTCAGTGACAGCTTGTGTTCAACAGTTATATGCTTCTTTCTATGAAGAATTGATGCAATCCAAAGACCAGATGCATAAGACAACCACAGAGTTAGCCTCTGCTAAAGACACTCTTGCCAATCTATTTAAGTAGATGGAGCAACATACACAAATGATTGAGACCCAGAGAGAAGAAATATCTTCTTTGAAAATTCAGTTTAGCAAAGGCTCAGTCAGAGGTCACTAGAGTTTCGAAAGAGAAAGAGAAAATGTCCAAAGAAGCTCAAGAGTTTAAGAATCTTTTAGATACAAACTCTCAGCTTTGTAGACTGCTCACAATACATTGGAATCCCAAGCTTCCCAGATTAAGCAGTTAAAGGACCAACTGGCACAGTCACGGTCCATTCCTCCAAGCCCAAGTGTTCATGTGATTCCTTCTATATCTTAGCAGGACTTGGCAGTTCTCCAGAGACAGGCCACATTATGTCCGTTGTTTCAAGATAAAGTGGAAAGATTACAGTCCAGGATGGATTTATTATGGTCTACATTTGAGCACTTTTAGGAGTATGTTCCTCCCGGCCATTCCTTTTTTGTCCACTATCAGTTGCTAAAGTTGGCCTTCTATATTAAGCTCTCAACGATGGATCTCCCTCTTCCAAAGGATGGTTGGAGTGGGGCTTGTTCTTCTGACTTGCTGACAGAAGTTGTCCGTATGGTCTTTGAAGATTCTGTGACAACGGATACCATGTTGCTGTCTTATATGTATCTACGAGGTGATTTGTTAATTTCAGATGATGTAGATCTGGCTTGGTATATGGGGGATGTGGTCTTACAAGCTGCCTTATATGTCAACCATTTGGATTTGAGGATAGATGGCATATTCCAGTGCTATTCTTCTAAAGTGGCTACTTGCCCTGTCACTTCATGGCATTCAATGATTGATTTTGTAGTCCTAAACTAATGCCAGAATACAGCTTGTACTTATGTGCGGAGCACTAACTAACTGAGGGTGGATCTCCTAGCTTATCTTTCCAAGAACCATCCATTTAATTCATCCTTCTTTGATGCCTACAATTGACGATCTGTTTTAGGTCCCTCTGTTCCTAGCTTATTGTACTATCAACAAATGGCCCATCGCTATGATGCTTATTTTTCCCTTTATCAATCCAACTCAACAACTATCTTACCTCTCCTTTTCCAACCTTAGGGTTTTCCTCAAACTCCAATCTTTACCTATTGTTCTTTCATTGAAGATCGAGTCTTTTCCCCTTCTCCGCCATGTCCTTATTCATCTATCCATATACATTCTACTTTTTCTGCTTACCGATTGCCACATTTCCTAACTGATTCGCTTAAATTTTCAGCCACTCCTTCCTTAGCTTATTCCTCATTTTATGATTTTGCCTACCCATCTCTTTATCCTCTTTTACTTATTCCACTTCCATCTCCTGCCACTTCTATTTCTCAACCCCCTCAGTTGGTTAGTGGGTACGAAGGATTTGATCAACAGATTCCGAGAAGAAGAGGATGGAGCTCAACTGATTCTCTCATGGGACTATAGATTAATTGGCCATTAATTCCAAGGGACTGGACAACTGCTAGTCAAGCATACGAAAATTACCTCCATTTTTCTCAACAATATTCATAATCTCTAGATCCTTCAGTGAGATTGACAGCCCATTTTTCTTGGTACTTAGCATATATGCATAGGCATTCCCATAATGATCAAAAGGCCATTCCAAAGCTTTGTATGAATGTCAATGTGAACATTGATTCCCAACAGTTGGATGTCCTATATTTTCATGCCCTTTGTCTACCTAGCAGATACCTTATTTTGCTAGAACGGATGTGCTGCCTTCAATTCTTTCAGAATCCTCCAAAATCTTTTGTAGATGAGTCTTTATCCTTGGATCGCTTTCGAAATCATCAAGCCTTCAAGAGGGATCATCTTCATTGATACCCCTGGATGTATCTTTTATGCTTCTTAATGAGACATATTTTGGGAGGTGCCATTCAAATGGTTGCGTTTGTGTTTGTGTTATAATAATTTGTATGTGATGAGTTTGTGTTGGTTGAATAATTTGTTCGAGAGCTCTCTTTTCAACTATTGATGGTGATGGTGGATGGCAAGCCTACGATGAAGAGTTGAAGAACTTCTTATATCCTTTACAAATTTGTTATGACTTTCTATTGTTTATCAGATGTGTTAATGAATAACGTAGTTTTCCTTTAGTAGTATTTTTTTTAGAGATACAGGTGATAAGTTGGGGTCGTGGTGGAGTGATTATTGAAGATACTGAAGAAGATCAAATTGAGCTCTTTACTGAACTTATAATCTTAATTTCCTTAGGTCGCGAGGACGCTTCCTTTCTAAGTGTAAGGATATGTTGAGAGTGAAAAAAGACTGAATTTTTTATTGATTTTTGTTGTTTTTGAGGTCTGAATGATTGATTTTTTATGGATTTAGAGTGATGTATGGTTGATAATGGAAGTGTTTGAGAGTATTTTGGATTATATTGATCATGTTTTGGAAGCTTATGATGATTTTGGAAGCTTATGATGATGATAATGGAAGTGGTAAAGGTCGTACGTGGTAAAGGTTGTTCATGTCAATGCCACATATTCATTGGCTAAATTGGATGGGACAAGCATGAAGATACCCATAGCTGGAAAAAGAATCAAGCTCTTCAAACAAAGAGAAAGTTCAACATATGAGTTAGAAGACTTAGATATAATTCAAGAGCATGAAGACATAGAGAGGAAGAAGAAGAGACAGAAGATGAAGACATTGACATGGTAGAAGATACTTCTTCTGAAATTGCAGATCCGTACGACTTTGGCACATGCTAGAGGATGTGTAGGTTAGGAGGGGGTGGATGTTGTGGCACTATGTGCACATCATGTGAAAAACTCTAGAGCGCAGCTTCCTTATAGATCTAGAGAGCCAATGCCACTTTAGGCATTAGTGTTAGTGTCCATGGTTCAAAAATAATAGATTTTTGGACAAGTTTTAGCCAATTTTTGATATTCTAGATATTATCTCTTATAAAAATCCATAAAAATGTAGACAACTTCTAGATTAGGATAACATGTAAAAGAAAGCATGTAGCTTTTAGCTATTTTGAGAGGATTTTATGTAAAAAGAAAGATTAGTGAAATGGAAAGACGCTCGATCGCTGTTTTCAGGCAGTGAACATTACTCTGAAGTGGGAGATGAAGAGGGAGTGATATGGCAAAATTTTGGATAGGTGTGATGGTATTTTATCCCCCTTTTGGAGCCAATGGAAGCATCAGATTGGCAGTCTTAGAAGCATAGAGGAATGCATTATTTTATACGTGTTTTTGTCTACAAGAGTTTTATCTTCTCATAGTGCAAAAGTAAATTGATAGGTTTCATCTCTGTTAGTATTCTTCTACATTTTTCTATTTCTTTCTGTGATAATTCTTCTACGTCTTCTATTTCTTTGAACCCCTTCTCTTTTGTCTACTCCTCTCGCTAAATCTCCCTTCACCTTGCTGTCTCTTACCCCTATGATAGACTTTCAACACCAAATGCACCGACACCGTGTTAGGGGAAGTTTATGCTATCATCAGAGGTGAATTCAGAAATACATTTGGGTTGATTTGGGGCTGACATCTTTAGCCATATTTAGAGAATTAGCTACAATAGTGTTCTTTTAGTTCATTTCTTACTCTACAGAAGACATCTTGTCAAAATATGCAAGTATTATGTGCCCCTATGGCAGGGCAATATTTGTAGATCATTCATAGATGCTTTGAGTTGAATTAAGAGGAACTTTTTCTCTTATTTCTTGGCTGTGGTAACTTATCCTTATTAGGAACTCAATTTTAAGCTCTCTTGAAGCAAGTCTCTTTGCCCTACAAGCCTTGTAATTGACTCATAAGCTTTTGTCCCTAACAGTCTACATTGAATGTAATCATGCAAAGTTGATTCATGCTATGCCATCATGTATGAATGATGGGATGCAGAGTTGTTTATGATACATGACATCATATTATACTTGATTTTATAATTTATGATTGCTCTTACAGTCAAGAAAACAAGCTTGATTTGAGTTAGAACCTATGAGATAATACTCTTGTGATCTTTGCTAAGAACATGCAGTTGGAAGCTCTATTAACATCTTCAAGAACTTGGCTTGAAACTTTCAACCCTTCTCTTATCTCTACCATATCCGGAGTCTAAGCTCTTGAACCCCCATACATTCTTCTCTCTCAAACCCTTGTGATTGACCGTGAAGTACCTCTTGAACCTTTAAACATTCACTTTAATCTACTTATCTCTTGAAGACACATCTCTATCTATCTTGTCTAGTTTTCTTGCCAAACCCATGTGGTGACCTTCAACCCTATGCGCTGCGACAACGCATACATAGAGTGAACCTTGGTCAATGGCGTAGCATCACAAGAACTAGCTGCAAGTATGTACTCCCCATCGGAGTCATTAGTATGCATGACATTTATCTCCTCAATTTTCACACTGGATTTGGTAGGTATCATGCTGCAATTAGAGGATTTTTCTTGTACTTTGTCCTTTTTCTTGTCTTTGCGCTTCTCATTGTGCAACTCATGACACTATGGGTGTACATGACCCTTCTTTCCGCCATGATGACATGTCACATTGGCATTTCTCCCACGAGACTTGCTATGCGACTTACCACGCGACTTAGACCTAGACTTCTGCGAGTCTCTACCACGTCCATACCCACGGTCATTCTTTCCATTACCATCCTTGCCTGTTGTGAGTCTCTGCCACGTCCATACCCACTGTCAGTCTTCCATTACCATCTTTGCCTCTAACAATCAAAGCATACGACTCACTCAGTGTCCTAAGAAAAAACAATGGAGTAACCTCATCATTAAAGGTAACATCTTGCAAAGTCAAGTTCTTGAGAATAGCATGGAACTGACTCAAATGAGTAGACATTGTCATATTCTCCTTCATTGCAGGTCAATAAGTTGCTTCAGCCAATACATCTGAGTTGCTAGACTTTTCTTGTCATAGAGGTTCTTAATTTTATCCCAAAGTTTCCAAGAACTTTGTGCTTCCTCAACCACTTTGTAATGCACCTATTCAGTGAGAGACAAGATGGGGGTGGACTTGCATAACTCATCAAGCTCATTCCATTCAACATTAGTCATAGTTTCAGGCTGCTCACCATGCATCCTTAGTGGCTTGATATGAGATTTCTGCACCAATATCTGCCAAACTTGGCTCTTCCAGTAGGCATAGTTCGTACCATCAAGCTTAGTGATGTTGAAGATAGCACTACTAGTGGAAGAAGATGCCGCACTGTAGTCCAAAAGGGTGCAGATAGCTCAAAACTGCTTGATGTTTTCTGCGGTAAACAGCCAAAATACCACCAAAACCAAGGCAAAATGACCACGAACTGATAGCTAATGATGATGCCCACCAAGTACCATCAAAAGTACATAAAATCAAGATGATTCAACATGAAAATTCCACATCAGTCCATACATAGTTACTTGCTGTAATAAATTATAGCTAGGTACAATGAGAGCAAACTGTAGGCAAAATGAATGCACCAAGTCAACCACTGACTGTCAAAGCATAACTGGGATCAAGCGGGAATAAATCAGCATGTGACTGTCATACAGACATCGAGAAAACATCCAAGCGTGTCAAATGAATCCATTAGTGTGGCACACCCCTTGTGTCATAGGGCAAAGCGTACACAACATTGGCAAGACCTGACACAAAGAGGTGTATGCTCAGAGAGTGCAAAGCCCAAATCAACCCAAGTACATCTGTGAAGACCACGGCATATCAACCATGCAACATCCAAGTGAAGATCCCAGTCTCAAGTATCCAAATGCTCAAGTAGCATAAAATGCTTTCTCAATGTCTGTCAATCATATCAAGATGCTCCTACTGGCACAAAAATCATAAATATCAAGGAAAGAAGCTCAACAAGGGCATATGATAGCACCAGTGCCAGAACATCCAAGATCAAGCATCAATAAGACCTCATGAGCATATAGGCCATGTAGCATCCATAGACATCAAGTACATCCAAATTGTAACTCTAGCAAGCCAAGAAATAGCTAAAGTAAGCTCCGGGCAAACAAGTGACAAGCCAAAGCAAGGCTCAGTAGCATCCAACTCCAAACAATGTAACATGCATGTAGTAATGGCATAGGCCAAGCATGTCAAGACTGGTCTTCAGACATAAGCAAAGTACATGCCATAAGTATAATAGAGATGAAGATCCAAATGCTATGTGAAGCAAGCTCAAGATCAACCAATGATTCGAGAGCAAATCCAAGCTCTATGTCAATCCCCGAGAGTCACTACATCAATGTATACATCCAAGACATAGCACGAATCCAACAGGCATATCCAAACATAAGAAAATAAGCTTCAGCCCTGAATATTCCACTAGAAATAAATGTCCAAAACTGAGCAAACAATGGCTCAATCGAAGCTCAAAACCATAGACAAACCATAGGCCTACTTTCCCATATGTATAGGCACCAACCTGGCATAATTGGGCATCAAATGACCATGTAGCATGAGCATAAAATGTAATGACAAAGGGCTGCCCTATTTTGGGCTACTATGGACTATGTAAAATAGTCAATGGTTGAGTAAATTCAGCCCCAAAAGCATCTCACATCATAGGTATGCATTCCCCTAGCATTCAGGGAGCATTCGGGACCAACTAAGCAACCAATGTCAATGCCAACCAAGCATAAACATAAAGTGTTGATGTAACACTATTTGTGGCTGCTTGTGGACTATGCAAAATAGTCTTGTATTGAGGTAAATTAATCCGCAAATCAATTCCAATGATAACCACCAATGTTGAGCATCAAGGGGGTGTTTCCAAGTGCCAAATGAAGTGTTTTCAAGTTGCCAATGAGTGCCAAGGGAGGGCGGAAGTAAAAAATCGAAATTTTTTGTAGGTCTTCAAGCTGGCCCAAACTAATCTAGGGCCTGTGGAAGGGTTGGGAAAGGTCAAGGAAAGGTTGACTTGGGAAAGTTGTCAAAGACACTCAGGAGCTCCCTCTTGAAGGGTAAAGTCACCGGTAGAGAGTAGGCATCACAAGAGGCAAGAGGACATGGTTGCCCTGCTTCACAAAACCTGTGGACTGAAGTAAACTAATAAAAGAGAGCTCCAATACCTCTAAAGAAATGACCTGAGGGTGCCCAAACGGGCCGGGTAGGTGCTCAGAAGGTTGGGGAGTGATGGGAGCTCGAGAGAGTCAGCTATGGCTACCGGGAATGAGATCCGATGAGTGTAGGTAATCAATATGAAGCTGAAAGAGTCACGAACCAAGTTGGAATGCTTGAACAACTATGCTCTAATACCAGTTGAAAGGTGAGAAGGATCGAAGCTTGCTTGGAAGAGCTATGGTAGGAGAGCAAGAGGAAGAAAGAGAGAGAGACCAAATGGGAACTCCAACAGTCACAATGTGTGATTGGGCCTTCCTTTATTCAAACTGTCACTAAAAGAATAAAGAATAAAGCGAGACGGTGATGGGCGTCCGCCACTTGCAGTGTGTAGCGGCAAGTACTGTTAGTGTATTAATACACGGGCGGCTAAGTAGAGGCGCATTTACCCCCAACAAGCATATCATCAACTTATAGTATCAAAATGATAAGTCTACCATCACGAGCCTTCTTTGTGTAAAGATACAGATCTATAGTGCTAAAAAATAACCCTACGAATATATAAAAGTAGCAAACTTGTGATACCATCCTCTTGGTGCCTATTTAAGTCCATATAGTCTCCTCAACTTGCACACTAGGTGCTCCCTATTCTTTTCCTCAAAGCCCTCAAGATATTGCATATAGATATACCTTTGCAAGTCCCCATGTAAGAAAGACATCTTAACATCCATTTAGTACAAGTCTAGATTCAAATGTGCAACCAAGGCCAATACCAAGTGAAGGGTGGCTATCTTGATTACAGGGGAGAATATCTCATCAAAAGTCAATTCACTTTTCCTATTTAAAACCTTAGCAACCAAATGTGCATTGTATTTCAGCTTAGGGCGATGCTTAGTACGACCACGGGTGCTCTCTAACTTATACACCCACTTGGATGGCAATGCATGTTTACCATCATCTGGTAAGGAGACCAAGTCTTATATATGATTTTTTTGTAGTGAGTGAAACTCAAATTGCATGGCCCTCTCCCATGAGTGATTATTACCTTTATACATAGCTTCCTTATAAGTGAAAAGCTCACCAAAATTGGTCACCATGATATAATGCATAGAGGGCTCAAAATGATCAAGAGCACATGAGGTTCTAGTAGAGCATATCAAAGTTGGCTATGGGGCCTATAATGCATGTCCTCATTGTCTAACATCTTGATTGTGCAAAACATACAAATCTTGGGCAGCCATTACATCATTAGCAGCTTTGCGACTATCTAATTGGGACTAGTTATACTGTAATAATTGGGACTATCTAATTGGGACTAGTTATACTGTAATAAGAGGCTCCTCCTAAAAGATCACCTTGCAAACCTCAAGCACTTGATCTAGTCTTGTATGCATCTTATTCTCATGAGACATAACATTGTGACTGTGGATAACCTTTTGAGCATGCAAATTCTAAAGGTGATAGCCCATCTCACATGTATCACCATATTCAAGAAAGATATATTTGACAAACTTCGAATCCAACTTGTTGTGTTTGTCTTTGGGAATATGGTAGAAAGCCTCATATCCAAAGACTCACAAGTGTGTGTATACAAGCAAGGTTTACTAGACCATACCTCTGATGCAACTCTACTACCAAGAGTAGTGCATGGGGATCTATTGTTGTGAACAGACCTAAGAGGAGAGAGAATACTATAGGAAAGAGAGAAAAAGTGTAGAGGAGAGAGAAAGTCTACATGAGGAGAAAAAAGACTAGAAATGGAGGGAGAATGACAGGACAGAAGGAGAGAGATGGCTGGAAGCCATGAAAGGACAATGAGCTAGACAGGAGAAGGACAAAATTATATTATTGTGTTTAAAAAATGATATCATGTACATATGTCCTTTGTCCTTTTATATGCCCCTAATTAAGCTCTTTACATTCCATGTCCTCCAAAAATAAAAACAAGACTTATTACAACTTTCCAAGTGGTGGAAAAGGAGCAGAGTACTCTACATGGACTGAAAATAAATTGGCCTCATCTCCAAGGATTCACAAAATAAGCATGATTAGAGGGTTGAAAATCAATTAAAAAGTATTGACATCTATTTGGGAATATAAAAATGAAATCTTGGATCAAAATGTTATCATTAAGAACTCCTCCGAGATGGAGACATTGTGCTATTCAGTGTAGACCTTGCTATACTAAATCTGTAATAACTTTGCATTGGTTGATCTAAATCAGAGATGCTATAGCTCTAGACAAAGCTCTCTTTAAGTACTTTTAGCCCATATGAATCATGCATCTCTGACATTAATTCAACATTAAATCTGGCCCAAAATAGAGAGCTATTCTACAATGAAACAAAAACCACTAGTTAGCATGATATTGTCTCAAAATTCTTGAAGGTAAGGGCATCATTCCCAAAGTAATGCTGGTCCACATAGAAAGTTAAGTCTAGCCCTTAGCCTCCTAGGTCAAACGGAAAGGTGGCATCACATCCATGTATTAAATTCATAACTACCAAATCATAGGAATCATCACTCATGAAATAATATGCATGTACTTGTGAATCCATAAAAGCATAAGCAACTGAGTCAAGTAGAAGCCCATGGTCAAGGTCTTCCTCATCAGAAACTTCATAGGCTGCAACTTTAAACCCTTTATCTTCCTCTTGATCGACATCAAATTTTTCTTTAGCATGTCTGTAGCCTTCAGAAACAAATCAATTTTCTAACTCTCCAATGATTGCTACTCATCGGCATTCAACTACACATACCAACTTTCAAATTCATGGAGCAAAGCTATATCAACCAACCCGTTATTGGGCTTTTCAATCCAATCAATAAATGTCTTTTTAGTTACCAATCCTACATTTTCCAAGAAAAACTCTTCTCGCAAAGCTTTCTTGAAAGCTGCCCAATCACCATCTCTTCTAGATAACCCATCAATCCAATCATGCAATGCATGCATGGCCAAACAAGAGAAATACCGACTCCATGCATACTGTGGTACTCCATGAAACAACATCTTTTCTTCATACAATCGGATGAAGACCGAAACATTTTGACCTTTAAACTGTTTTAATTCTTGTCCCACTACCTGCAATGCATTCACAGCTAAGGAATCAATTCTTTCTGCTTCTTGCCAAGTTTGCATCTACTATTGTAACAACAACTGTTGTTGTTTTTGTTGTTGTTGTTGTTGCAACAAAGCAATCATCTATTGTAAAGCATCACCACCACTCAAACCAGCAGAATCCCCCATCTTTACACACTTGCTGTCAACTTTCATGTCGGGTTCACCACTATCGAAGCATTTGGGGTCGAAAGTCTACCACGGGGGTAAGAGATAGCAGGGTGAAGGGAGATTCAAGGAGAGGAGTATACGAAAGAGAAGGGGTTGAAAGAAATAGGAGACATAGAAGAATACTTAGAGAAAGAAATAGAAGATGTAGAAGAATACTCACATAGATGAAGCTTGTTAGTTTATTTCTATATTATGAGAAGATAAAACTCTTGTAGACAAAAACGTGCATAAAATAATACCTTACTCTATGCTACTCAAATTGCCAATTTGATGTTTCCATTGGCTGAGAAAGGGGGGTAAAATACCAAGACACCTTACTAGAATTCTGCCAGATCACTCCTTCTTGATCTCCCACTTCAGAGTGTTGTTCACTGCTTGAAAACAGTGATCACGTGATTTCGCCAATCTTTCATTTTTACATAAAATCCTTTCAAAATGGTTGAAAGCTATATACTTTCTTTTACATGTCATCCTAATCTAGAAGTTATCTATAGTTTTATGGATTTTTACAAGAAGTCATATCTAAAATATCAAAAATTGGCTAAACTTGTATAAAAATCTAATATTTTTGAACCATGGACACTAACACTAATGTCTAAAATGGCATTGGCTCTCTAGATCAATAAGAAAGCCGCACTCTAGAGTTTTCCACACAATGTGCGCATAGCGGCATGACAATGTGGGCAAGAGAATGTCATGGAACACAATAATTAAAATCTTCAGACTAAATATATTATTAGTTTAGAAAGAAAACAAGGATGATCTATTTCTCTACAAATGTTTGAATTAACTTGGTACCTTATCATACCTCATTCCAAGGGAAACACTGCATCTTTCTTTCCATTATAGGAGATGGAATAAAATAAAATGTGCACGAATACCTTTGGACTCTAAGAAAAACAATGATCACTTTACAGTGACAATCTACTTGGAGGATGAGGATCAAATGTGTTTATTAGTAAATCGGAAATGATAGGGAACAATGCATATTAGATCTCAATTTCAGATCATGGTGTTGAACTTACCACTTTTATAAATCTTTTTCCATTTGTCTTTTAAGTGCTTTAGTTCACATAAGACTAGCATACTTAGAATGAAATCTTCCATTGCACATGACTAAACTCACAATCATAGAAATAATTTTAAAAACTAGCATTTCATAAGAAAATAAGAGAAAAAATCAATAAATGATAAAAACTCATTGAGTTAATATTTATTTTAATTGAATAAAGAAGTTATATATATTTACAAGGGTCTTCTTTCATACATCCCTAGTTAGGGTATTCCTAGGTATCTAAGGAGATGCCCTAGTTTCTAACTACTTACTTGTTGTCCTAGTGGATCTTCTAAGGTAGGCCTAAGCTCCACTTTCCCTTTTTGCGGACTTAAGTGGGACATTATGGGATCCTTCTGGTGCCTTTTGGGGGGTCGACTCAGCCTTCTATAGGAAACTTTATGGTGGCCTTTGTCGGGAACTTTATGGTGGTGGATGGTGGCATTATGTAGGGAACTTTATGGTGGCCTTTGTGGGAAAATTTATGGTGGCATTATGTAGCTTGCTCGCTCTTTTCTTTGTTGCGACAACCATTTCTTTGATTTTCCTCTTACCCTTGCTAGATGTACCCTTGTCGAATGTAGGCTCCTTAATCTTGCTTGCATGTGCAAGCTTCTTAATTGTTCACAATTGGCTTCTTAGCTACAACTGGTTTCTTGGTTACAAATGGTTTCTTTGTTCTGATTGCCTAATTGGTTGGAATTGGCTACTTGGTTGCATCTGCCATGCTAGCTCTTGGTATATCTTTGTTATTTTGGGGAATCTGGGTTTCAATTATGACTTCTTGGATTCCTTGGGCCTTTAAGTAGAAGCAATGTTTAATATTTCATAGGCCTATCTATTAACTGTGTGAGTTGGCATAAGCAATTTGTCAAATCTGTATCTTATCAACTTGGCTATGTACATATCCTTATCCATCATTGTCACTTTGTGTGCATGTATAGTATAGACATAGCTATTTTGGAGGAAATCAATCACGTAGTCCTCAGTAGATTCATATAGACATGCCATGGTAAAAGTCTACCACCTAACTCTTAGGACATATATATCGCAAATGCCCTTGAAAAGCCTTAAGAAAGAAGCCTTGGGAATGAGCTTGTTAAAGGAAATCTTTTGCACTGTTGGCCAATGTACGGGCATATGCACCTTTTTTTTGTTGAGAAACACGAGATCTAGAGCATGGCAAAAGCTATGGAGGTTGGAAGGTAGAGATAAACCTCATGATGACATAGACAAAGAAGACAAGACTTTTACACAAGTGAATTAGGTTTCAAGATTGAGACTTGAACTCATAAACACATTCTTATGTATTAGACAGACAATGACAATGACACTAACTGAAAGAGGAAAGCATCATGATATTGTATTCATCTCATATGAAAGTGACATCCAAGTACAATGTTATATAGAACTAGGTAGTAGCATTCTGCACCACTGTGCTTATGGGATTCAGGACCTCATCCTAGACTGCTTGCTTTCCCTTGCCTACTGCTCCATATAAAGAGGCATACAAGTGGATGTGATTGCTAGATTCTCAACACCCCTCCTCAATCACACAGGAAGGCACAAAGTGTGTAGAGGCTTTAGTGAGAGCAACACCTGCAAAGTGTGGGCATACCACAAACATGGCAAAACACCAGAGGCTGTCGCAGAAAAGGCTAAGTGTGGGTACCACAAACATGGTGGACATCCAGAGGCTGTAACAGGGGCCTCACAAAGTGTACAGAGACTGCAATGCCAGGTTACATGAGGAGTTTACAAGCTTATGGTAGGAGCATCAATGGCAAGTACATACAATAAAAAATCTAGTAAAAATTTAGGTCAAGGACCGGCAAGCCCTTGTGGTTTTCTATATTTTTAGGTATGGCATTATAAGCACAACAAAACTTCTTGTCCTTCTTCATCTTGATGTAGGTCTTCTTGTCGGTGTAGTCCAGCTTGCTCTTTTTGATTTTGTACTTGTTATTTACTTTGCTTGCAGCTTCAGTCTTCATGTCCATGTCCATGTCCATGTCCCCCTCAAGCAAAGATACCGCCATTTTTGAGGAAGCAGAAATGTCTTCAAAATCTTGCATTATCCCAAAGGTAGTAGACATGTCTTCAAGTTCTTCAATTGAGCTCATTGATTGTACTTTAATGTAAGCAGCTCCGTGTCTCTTTGCAAGTAGAATAGAAACATCTTCTATGTAGTACCAGTGAGCAACAAGAGTAGTTATGTCACTCTTGATAAGAAGAATCCACTTAAAAATCTTCATGTTTGGCAAATGCATCATTCTTTTGCCAAGTAGTTGCAAGGTCCGCGTCCCGCGGTTTCTTCTCTTTGCCATTTGTGATGGCCCAGAGACCCTTCTTCATCAGGATGAGCTTGATGCGGGTTTGCCAAGTGTGGAATCCAACTCCTTTGAATCGAGCATTTGGCGAGTCTTTGCCCATGTTAGATTTACGGGAACAGTAGCAAATCAACTTCAAACTTTATTAGATTTGAGCAACAGAAGAATTGATTGAGAGACACAAGTGC
Source organism: Lygodium microphyllum (assembly GCF_053477565.2). Lineage (NCBI taxonomy): Eukaryota > Viridiplantae > Streptophyta > Polypodiopsida > Schizaeales > Lygodiaceae > Lygodium > Lygodium microphyllum. The sequence goes on from NC_141148.1 coordinate 141,662,113, forward strand.
TAAAAAGCACTAACTTAGTGTCAATGAATACCAAATCTGCAAAAGTCTTTTACTCCAAGTGATCTTCCCCTTCTTGATTTGATGTTGATGCCTTCAGATCTGAGTGACAGTACTTTAACGAACTTTAGAGAGTATTGCTCAGTGATTAAAATCACTGTTGATAACTTCAGTGAGAGAAACAGTGAAAAATGTCAAGATTTTGAAGCTTTTGGCTATGGTGGAATTAGGGTTTCTGAGACAGGGGCCTGGTTTTTTTGCTGATTGCAGGAGCTACAGTGCATCATTTTCAAAACTTTTTACATATCTAGGAAGCTTATGTCATGGGCTACCAAAGCCCCATGGAGATTTCAACATCGTGGTCAGTATGCAGCGCGCAGGTGCCGCGAACAGAATCGGCGCAGATCTGGACAGCGAGGTCGAATTTGAGCAATGCTGGAGCTGTACATCATCAATGTTGGTGTTTAAAGTGACAGGAAGCTGCGCCCTGAGCCAAGGAACATTTCTCCAGAAGAAATCGTGTTGAAATTCTGCCTGGTTGAAGAGTTATGGAAGCTCCAAGCAAGGTAGGTCCTGTCTGGCTATGGCAGACACAGAACAGAGATTGGGGATTTTCACAATGCTGAGCTCCAGATGGTCCAATGTCCTGGATTGATGTGATACAGGGAAGCTTTATGAGTTGGGAAATACTTTTCCAGAAGGAAGCTCCAAGAGATTTGACCTGTGGAGTGAGATATAAGCAGTTCAATCTGACAGGGTGCTGCTGGCTATAGCTGCCATGGAAGCTTCAGTGAGAGTAGAGTTGAGAAGTCATACACTGACACTGAGCTGGATGGAGGTTCAGAAGAGTCAAGAGAGGCTCGAGAAGCAATGCCATGCCCAACTGGGCTCTGATACTATGTTGAGAAACACGAGATCTAGAGCATGGCAAAAGCTATGGAGGTTGGAAGGTAGAGATAAACCTCATGATGACATAGACAAAGAAGACAAGACTTTTACACAAGTGAATTAGGTTTCAAGATTGAGACTTGAACTCATAAACACATTCTTGTGTATTAGACAGACAATGACAATGACACTAACTGAAAGAGGAAAGCATCATGATATTGTATTCATCTCATATGAAAGTGACATCCAAGTACAATGTTATATAGAACTAGGTAGTAGCATTCTGCACCACTGTGCTTATGAGATTCAGGACCTCATCCTAGACTGCTTGCTTTCCCTTGCCTACTGCTCCATACAAAGAAGCATACAAGTGGATGTGATTGCTAGATTCTCAACATTTTTCTCTTTCCAAAATTGCCTATCTTTTGGCTTTTGCTTATTGAGGTCACTATGCTGGGGACTAGAGCCTCTAAATGTGGTGTTGTATCCTTTGGTATCCCAATATCTTACACTTGAGTTGGTGCACGTGCTACTACTTCACCTCCTTCCTAAGGGTTTGTTGGTCCCAAGGGTACTTCTTCACCTTGGCCTTGGACTTCAATTATTGCCTAAAGTAGTACTACACCTTGGACTTGCACTTTTAAGCTCGTGACTATGGAATTGCTTCACCTTGGCCTTGAGTTATGTCCTTGGGTGTCCCATGGACATCCCTAGAATTCTCTCCATGAGTTGTAGCTCCTTGATTGATGGGCTTGCATGTAATTTTAGAGGTTGGATTTGTGTCTTCTCCCCTCTAGGGACTTCCATGTTGAGGACTTTTGGTGGATTTCTCCAATTGAATCTTGTTTATCCAAATCCTATGATGTGCATAAGAACAATCCCATAAGGTAATTCATCCCGACCATGCATCATTGAGTCTGTGTTGTCAAACCAAATCTTATGCAAGAGTTGCTAGGTTTTTTCCAAGGTGTAATACTTGCATTGTTGCAAAGGTGGGCTATAGAGACAATGGCAAGAATTAGACATAGTGCTAATAAAATCCTAAAGGACTAAGTTGGAAAGGGACTAGAGGGCACACAACCTAGACCAATGCTATAGTATCCATACTTACATTTGATAGCATGGACCCCACAACACATGGTTGGGATGAATGGGCCTCTAGGAATGCCCCAATGGACACCATTGGGCCTAGATATACTCTCCTATACCAAGGCTACAATGTCTGTATACTCTCCTATATCAATTCTACAATGACCACATTGGAATACATTCTTTGAATTACACTAAGGACCTAGAAATTATATGCTTCACCTCACTACATTGATTTTAATTGCAATGGATGCCCCCATGGATACAAGGATCCACCTTGCAAGATCATAGCAAACAAGTAGAGGTAGTGCCCACCACTGACTAGAAAAATAGAGCCCTCAAGTCCGGGAAAACCAACAAAGAGCAAGGAGACAAACAATAATAATAATAAAATGCTGAGGAGAGCCAAACCACACTGAGCAAAGAATGGATTTTCAAGGGGTAGTGGAATGCCATTCTACATGGTGTGCGGTCTGTGACCACAAAATCTGTGACAATCAAAATGGTGGTTCCCTGTTTGTGCACAATACACAAAAACTTGGAAATATCCATAAATTTTGGAAGAAGTTTGGAAAATTTGATGAATGTGTGATGAATTTATTACAATTGTAATCTTAAACATGGTGTGGGGTTTATGACCACAAAATCTGTGACAATCAAAATGGTGATTCCCTGGTGTGCACAAAACACAAAAACTTGAAAATACCCACAAATTTTGGAAGAAGTTTGGAAAATTCGATGAATGTGATGACTTTTTCACAATTTTAATCTTAAAAAACGAGGTGGACTATATATGTTAGTCCCTACACGTGTGAGACAATGTCACTTCATGCCGCATGTCCAATAATAAGCATGCCCAAATTCCTGGCCAACCGTTTGCCACATGGCAAAGCATGGTACATTCCCAGGGTGATTGTTTGGACAATGATGTCATCATAAATGTGATATACGATAAATGTGGGGACATTCAATCACATGATTGATTTTTCTAGAAGCTTTCAAACGCCAGTCATAGTCAAAGGTACCATACTTCCAAATTGTTTTCCCAAGGATTACCACCCATGCGAACTAGACAACATGCAAAGATTGAGTTTGGGATTGTCAAATTGTCTTCCACCATGTTGTAAGGTCCATATTAATATTGGTCCTCTTTGTTTTTTGTACATCATATTATTTATTTGTGTGCCCCCTCTGTCTCCCTACATACTCCAATCCTTGGAGTGGAGCATTAACGTACTAGGAACTTACCAAGATGGCACTCGAACGCGAACTAGACAACATGCAAAGATTGAGTTTGGGATTGTCAAATTGTCTTCCACCATGTTGTAAGGTCCATATTAATATTGGTCCTCTTTGTTTTTTGTACATCATATTATTTATTTGTGTGCCCGCTCTGTCTCCCCACATACTCCAATCCTTGGAGTGGAGTATTAACGTACTAGGAACTTACCAAGATGGCACTCGGACCTAATTACATGCTTGAATTCATTCACCTAGTGCTTGAATTGCTCCTTACACACCATGAGTTTTGGCTCATTGATGTCTTTGCTAGCTTCCTAGAGGCAATTGTTGGATTGAATTTTTAGTTCCCTCCCTTTTCCCACATATGTGTAGTACTCCTGAATGTGTTCTTAGAATAATTATTTTCCTCTCCAATTGCAATGGCTAGTTGGATAAGTGCTTAGCACATCATACAAGGTCAAAGTTTCCCATGTGGTCTCTCTGTTTACCCACAAGCTTTAATCCTTGTAGTGGAGCATAAGCATGCCAATAGCTTACTGAGATGTCATCTAAACCCAACCGCATGTATGGATTCATTCGTGTTGTGCCTGAGTCACTCCTTGTGCACCATGTGGTTTGACTTGTTAATGTCCCTACTAGCCCAAAGTACAATGTTGGCCTAATGTGTTTGTTCTCTCCCATTCCCTATATATTTGATGGTTCTAACACATTTACCAAGCACTTCATTATTTTTTATGTCACCCACATTGCCTACGACACTTGTAGTACATGGACACCACTGCATGCAAATATACAATATGAACCTTTTAGAAAGTCTCCCCTTACACTATAGGGTGTGAGTCAATACTAGAAAGCCACTTGGATTATACATCAAACCAAGATAATAATTTTCCATTGCTAACATGTTCTTTGACATGCAATGACAATAAGCATCGATTTACCCATATATCAATGTATTTCTTTTCTTCATCTCTCAACCTTCTGGCTTCAACTTCTTCACAAAAGAACCATATGATTATATCCTCTCCATATGGAATATTTTTCTTCCACACTAGTATGAATATGAATTTTTTTTTCATTGGATCTCCATCCATGTTTCTCAAAAGGAAAAGAGTGAAAGACCTGCAATATTGAAAGATGTTGAGAAATCAAATGATGTATGCCCATAGAGGCTGAATGTATGCCTAAAAGAGGTTGCCCATAAGTGGCTCTGTATGCTTTAGAAAAGAGATGTCCAAAATCTCATAAGCACAGTGAGGAAGAATGGTACTATCTAGAAACTATATAACCATGTACTTTGTTGACACTCATAACATGTATTAGAACTATCAATTTGAGTTACTCAAGATTGTCTTTATGAGTCCAGGCTAATCTATCTTGGAACCTAATTCACTTGAGTTACAATCTCTTCCCTCTATCATGTATCGTGTGTTTGATTTGCGTCCACCATAGCTAACTAGCTCTAGATCTGTATTTCTCAACATGGTATTAGAGCCATGGCTGAGTTAGGTAGCTATCAGTGTGATTTCTTCTTCCTTGCAAGCTCCATAATTTGTCCCTCTTTCATTCTCCTCCTTGTCATCCAAACAGCCATAATTGCATATGAGGTAAAGAAGCTCAAGGAAGGAGGTGTGCTATCATTTAAGGGCTTATTGTGGTTCATAGCTCAAAGCTTTGATTATATTCATCAACTGCGTGAGGCTGAACCATATCTTGAGAAGAAAGAGGGGTTGAGCTGCTTGGTTCTAATCATTGCCTATTTGCAAAGATAATTTGAGGCTCTGCTTCAGTCTTGGTGGACAGAGAGAAAGAGAAGAAGAGAGTCTTAAATCTTTGCTCTTCACAACCTGTTGCCACGAATAGGGAAGAAGCCATACTTGCCTACCTTTGGACAGAAATAGAGAGTGAAGAAGAGATTGGTTGATTTCGAGATCTGTTGAAAAAGGGAAGAGTACAACCAAATCAGGTTGAGCTGAATCTGTGAATCGACTAGCTAATTAGGAAGAAGGTGATTGTGAATCGACTAGCTGAATCTTTTATGAGCTCTACTTGGATCGAGGTTGGGAGTGCTGCCGCAAATCAGCGCAGATCAACAGTTGTCGCAAATTAGCGCAGATCAATAGTCGTCGTGCTGTAGTCGTCGTTTTCATTGTCTGTCATCAAGATTCGTTTTTTTTTCAATCTTCATACTAAGGCTAAAACCCTTAGTTCTTCAAGGCCATTCACATAGTATCCCTCTCAAAAGTCTATCCACACTAAGCTATTTAAATTCTCTCCTACACCTATTTACTCACATTATCATTCATAGAACTTAGTCAAAATTCTTCCCTCCTCTTAACTTGGATGTGAGTGATCTTAATTTGAAAAGTATGCATCATTGATTAAAATCATTTGTAAACCTTGAAATTGTATCTGTGTAATTGGGATTAGACACTGCCTCGAGCATTTGCCCAATGGTAAGACCTTCCTGTGCCTTTGAAAGGGAGATGTTTTATGCACAAGTGTCAAGAAAATTCAATGTCAGTATAATGCCAATCCATTTCAGTAAACATCGTCATCTAGCCAACTGAGCCAAAGCTCCAAACTCTATGTATCCAAGCCCAATATCATAATGTGCTATCAGCAATGCATTCCAGCAAGTCCCAAAGCTATCCAAAGAGAAATGTATCTGTCCTGCAAAGCCACATGAAACCCCCAAATCTATGTATCCCAAGACTCAACAAGTCGTGTCAAGCTACGTCAATGTACATGTTTGTATCCATCTCAAACTCACAAATATCGAAGATTGGAGCAAAAGACCAAGAAGAAGGCAACTACCAAAAATAAGATGAAGAAATTGTTTCCGCTGCTAATGACAAAGAATTTCCCTTAGTGGATCTTGTTTTCCATAGTGGATGTAAGAACCCTACCAAAATGTAAAGTTTCAAGCCTTAACTTGACTAAGCTACCAAAGAGCTAGTCTCCTGGTCCATGTTCACATGCAAGGAGGGCAAAAAGCTAGCAAGGGTAGAAACTCATCATTTGAGGGGGGGTGTTTAGAAATCAAATGATGTATGACAATAGAGGTTGAATGTATGCCTAAAAGAGGCTGCCCATAAGTGGCTCTGTATGCTTTAGAAAAGAGATGTCCAAAATCCCATAAGCACAGTGAGGAAGAATGGTACTATCTAGAAACTATATAACCATGTACTTTGTTGACACTCATAACATGTATTAGAACTATCAATTTGAGTTACTCAAGATTGTCTTTATGAGTCCAAGCTAATCTATCTTGGAACCTAATTCACTTGAGTTACAATCTCTTCCCTCTATCATGTATCGTGTGTTTGATTTGCGTCCACCATAGCTAACTAGCTCTAGATCTGTATTTCTCAACAAAAGATATGGTTATGAACCAATGTAAGTGCAAAAAGAAATAGATATTGCCTTAGAATTTTGATTCCCTTGACAAATTTATTGTTTCATCTAATCCAATTAGCAAGATAAGGCTTTTTCCAATAGATCTTAAGAATACATGAAAATTAAAAGAACAATAATAAGAAAGAAGACAAAGTGTTGTCATAATGAAAAAGACTTCTTAATCCCTAATAGTTAGCATTTTAAGTACCTTCACAACTTTCTTGCTTCTTTCCATTCAATTGACATGGAAAGCCCATTCTAATTGTTGAGGCTTCTCTTGCTCAACCGCCAAGACCCATGGACTGCTTATTCCTTCCAGCATTTCAAGCAAGCACTAATGGCTACCTCTCACATAGCCGATGCACTATCCCTCTCTACGAGTGTAGTGAGCTTACCTTGATGCCCGATTGAGTTGCTTCCTCTCTCAAGCACTCTGATAGCTCCACAATTCGTGATGCAAGCTCAAGCATCCTCAAGCCTCTTCTTCCAAGCTCCATCCTCCATAGCCACACAACATGAGACGAGAGAAGAGAAGAGAAGAGAAGAAGAAGAAAGGAGATGGTGGAGGGCTTCACCTCCAAGATCCCTCACTCTCATACACTCACTCCCTCACTCACTCACGCTCCCTCCCTCAAGCACTCACAAGCAAGCAAGCAAGAGAAGAGAAGGAGAGAAGAAGAAGATTCCACTTTGCCACACACCAAAGAATGAGCTCTCATTTACTTTTTGAACTTTATATACATGCCCTGAAATCCCATGGGCACCCATCCCCTTTTTTACATGCTCGGCCATTGTGGCAAGGTCCTTTTTCCCATTGTCCTCCTATCTTCCTAGCTTCCTTCCTACCACCCATCTACCTTTACAATTTGCACTGCGGGTGAGAGCCGGGCACTCTTAAAATAAATCATGGTGTACTTTGTGCTATTTTACAAGAGTATTGACTTGCACTTTTTCTTGTGCACCTTTCTCCTTGATTTAGGACTTTTCTGCACTTCTTATGTTTCCATATTTTTCTTGGCGCGCCTTGGTCTTCCATTTCACTTTTGCCTTGGCTTTGTCTTTTGCTTTAGATTTTTTGGATTTTCCACCTTGTTCATCTGAGGGTTAACATTACCCCCCTCCTAGATGAGTGCTAGTCCCATGGCACTGATGTGTAATAGTTGGAAGGTGGGATGGGTGTAGCCATATGGCTTTTTTGAGTTTGTATACAAGCCCTTGTGAGGGATGGTGTTGGATGGACCAGCCCTTGAAATTGAAGATGTAGTTAGGGTGGGTCCTTTTTTGTTGCTGGTGTTGAGGGGATTTATCCTTTGAAATTGAATATCGTGTTGGATGGATCCTTACGTGGAGAGAGACTAATGGGCGGATCCATCTTTAAAATTGAATATCGTGTTGGATGGATCTCTTTCTTGGTCATCCGTGGTTGCCTTCTCTTGCGCTATTGCAAATGAGCTTCTTCATTCACTTTTCAATTGGGGTTGTTGCAGTCTACCCCTGCTTTGTTGTGCCTGCAAGGTGACATTGTCGCATACGATGGGGTGCTCTGCATGGATGATGGGACCTCTGGAGTTGGTGGTTGGGGCCTTTGTTTATACCTAAAAAGAAAAGAAGTTGCACTACCTAGGGTGTGCTTAGTTTGTTATGTGGTGCATTGTGCTTGTGCTAGTAGGACTAGGAACACAAGCCTGGGCATTGTCCCTCACTTGAGAACTTAGTTTGTGCATAAGGAAGGTACCGTGCATGTAGCTTAGGGTGAGAGGTCTAACCGTAGGCAAGTGCTACCTCCTAACTTGATAACCCCTAGGTGCAGTGACTATGGCCTACGTGCAGCTTACTGTTTCTACATGTGATTTCTCTTTCCATTTTCGTTCTTTGGATTGCCTTTTTGCTTTGTACCTCCTTGTTTTTTTTTTTGTCCAACTTACATAGTCTTGATAGAAGTTAGTCTTCGTCATTACAGTGAGGTGGAGAAGGGTGCTTTATAGATTTGTTAAGGAATTGGCAGCTTTGGAGATACCCCTTGAGGTTTAGGTGGACTTGAAGGGTGGTCCTGGAGAGGAATGGATAATTGCAGTGAGTGAAGCAACTATCATTCATATCCTCTAGGAGAGCTAAGCAAAATGAAGGTAGTAGAGTAGCTCACATCATTAGTCGAGCCATCGTGCAACTATTTATAGCGTTAGGATCAAAATGGAGGACTAAGAGGTCACGCTCCTACAGAGTGGGGTCTTGCTTAAGGAGTATCCTAAGCAGTCTAAGGTAATTACAAGTAGTAATAAAGGCGGGGTCAGGGCATGAAGAGAATTCATTGGTGAAGTGGATTAGGTTATCATACAAATTTTTTGATGTGAAGGCGAGGGCATCTTCATATGTAGTACAATGTGGAGTATAAATTATTGGAAAATCATAGCGGTTGTGGACACTAGAGTCAAAATCCACTCCCACCCTTCGAGGCTAGGACATAAAGGTTGGGTCATTCCGCTCGAAGGGTTGAGTGTTGCAAAAGGCCATCCAAGTGCCTATGTTGGTGTTGCAGACCCTTCTTCTCCATGTAGGTTGGCATTCATAGCCAGGCACGGACCTTGGCACTTCAAAAACTTTATTTTGCCAAATTTTGGCATCTTCAGTGGCCATAATGTGGGGTTTTGATCTCTCTCCTCCAACCATTTTTGCCTGAACCCTTGTCTCTGATGTTAAACACCTCCTCCACCACCTTGATGGAAAAAACCCTTCCCAAGGTGGTGGAGAGTTGGAAGTTAAATTCAAAGGGGCTCCTTGATGTTTCTTGCCTCTCCCAGATTACAAGTCAACATGGAAGCTTACTGGGGTATCATCCTCACATGGTGGGATAGGTGCATGGGGCACCCTCACTCTCTTGGCATTCCATTTTCTTCTTGTTTCCTCCACCATTTTTTTTCTTCTTTCCCTTAGTGCCACCTTTCTTTCTGCGAAGTTGTCTGCGTGTTATTGCTCTTCAAGCCATGGGGAAGGAGGTGGGGGAACAAGCTCTTCCTTGTGTGGTCCCATTTCAATGTTCATATCCACCTCCCTCTCCTGCCTTGGCCCCTCCTACTCTTCTTTGGTGAATCCAAGTGTGTGCACTTCCTATGGGGTTAGGCCTATCAATAGGAGATAGTGGCATTGCTCTTCTAGGCTTGGGCCAACTCCCCTAGGTTGTGGTGGCATCTGCAAGTCTGCTCTCAGGGCTCTACGAGCCAGTACTAGTTTCTTCTTCATGGCCTCTATGGACTCTCCCTCCTCTGCCTGGGTGACGCCCATAGGGTATTCAAGAAGGCGCGTTGCTGCATTTTGAAGCTCACCTAGGTGGCCTCTGCTTTGCTTTCCACAAGTGTTTTGTATTTCTCTACTTGAGCCAAGTGGTGCGCCAAGGTTCTCACCCTCCCTTCATTGTGGGTTTCCCACTCTTCGGCTCTCTTCATCAACTCCTCGGACCTCTCCCCTTGCCTGCGTGTTAGGGATGTTATGATCGACTCTTGTTCTTTCCCTTTGTGGGTGAGCTCCTCCTTCTCTTTTTTCAAGTGTTTAATCTCTCTCTCTAGCCTCTCTTGCCATTTATTTCCAAGAATACTCTGACTACGAGGTTTTGGCCTCTCGGTGATGCTCCTCCTGCTCATGTTTTCTTTCTGCTTCTCTTTCACCTAGCTCTTCCATGCTTGATTGGATTCTTTGCAGTTGAGATTCAAGGTCATAGTGATGCAGTATCAAGATTTTATATTCGCGTTGTAGCATCACCAACTCTTGGTTTTCGTCTTCGAGTTGCTACCTCCAGGTTTTTTCCTTTTTCTCCTTGGCACTAAGGTTGGCTTTAAGCTCACTAATCTCTTTTTGGTATGTGGTGACCTGTTGAGGTTTTTCCTGTTGGAAGGCCACCATCGACTCTTTCTCAGCTTACAACTCAGGCACCACTATTCTTTTTTCCTCCTTGGCCTTCTCCAGCTGGGAAAAGAGCTCTGCGACATAGTCGTCGTAGTTAGCAGGTGGCGTCACAATTGTGGGGATGGGAGTCATGGAGGCCCCCACCTTTTTCCGCTTAGGGTCTTGCCTTGACTCTGCATTTGCTGCTGCTACTAGTATATTTTGCCCTACAGTCGGGGCTTCCATGATCTTTGCCTAAGCTAGCTCTTTGTTAACAAAATATTGTACCCAGGCCATAAGATTACTGGCATCGACCATGGTTGGGGTGCTCCGTGTGGGTGTTGTCACTGCGGGGGTAGGCACCATGAGAGGTGGGATGAAATCGACGGGGACTTTGCCCTTGCCCTCCTGCACCATGGTCGGGGTGCCTTTAGGTACCTGCATGGTTGATCTTGGGCCCTCCTCTCTCCGCTCAAGGTGTTCATCTCGCCTTGTTCACCCTGCTGCTCCATTAATCTTTGTTTGGCTAGATCAATGTCTTCCTCTTCCTTCTTCCTCAACTCCTCTTGTTCTACAGCTTTTCTCCTCCTCTCTTCCTCAGCTCTTCTTGACTCATTCTTGGCTTTTCACAGGTCTACTTTCTCCTTTTTCTTCCTCTCTTCATTTTGTTTTTTCTGTGTTGTCTTCTTCTTAGGCGTTTTTGCCCTCCTCTTGCTGGATTGAGCTTCTTGCTCTCCCTCCTCCTCACTAACCATCCTCTCACTTGATTGTTCTTTGTCTTGTCGAGGAGGTGACCTATCAGTTGTTTCATCTGGTACCTCTTCTCCTTCTTGTGCCTCCTTTATCGCCTCTTGGATAAGGGTGGTCAAGACTCCTCCATACCATATGAATGAGGCTTTGGCTGAGGGCTTCTTCTTCTTGTTTCCTTTCAATGCTAGGGATTCTCCACCCGACGGTCTACTTCCAAGGGCTAGTGCTCTGGCTGATTGGTCTATCGTCTTCCTTACGTAGCTGTTTCAATCCACCTCATGCAGCAAATGAGCCGCTACGTTCTCTAGCATGGGCATGCTGATTCTATGTGTGAGTTAATTGTATCTTTGGTTGGAGAAGAGGAAGTGGATCACCTTGGCCTATAACCTGACCTTTGCATTGGAAATTTCTTGGATGCTTATGCCATCATTTGTTAAGACTCTCTTCTTCCTCATCCCTAGAATGGCATATACATCTCTTTTTTTCCTCTTCTCCACCTTTGGTTCCAATCTCAATGCCTTTTGCACCAAGGCCTTACTGAGCAGGACCTACACCTGCTTGATTCCTTCTATGCTTGCCAAGGATATTGTCCCACACTCCTTGTCGATGTCATATGTCCTCAGGAATTCTGCACACTTAGTGTGGTTAGAAGGCTCTTGTCCAAACTTTTTGATGTACTTGGTGAGGTTGCACTAGTCTAGGATCCTCCTGACGGCCTCCTAACTGGTCACTACCTCGTCGATGTTGTGAGTACTCTTGAATCTGAGCTAGCTATATGCTCGATTCTCAAGGGAGAGACTGTACTTTGCTCTTTTCTCTTCCATGAAGGGGAGGCGATGGGCTCGGTCTTGCTACGACATCTTCAGCTTTTGTCATAAGACATGGTTTGTCATTCATGATTTTCCAAATAGTCACTTGTTGAAAGAAAAAACTTCATGCTTGGCAGATTAAAATGTTTTTAGCATAGAATTAGACTTTCTCCTCCAATTAGTCTATTGATTTCAAATTTTATTGACATTTCCTCAATCATTGAGGTCCCCCATGTGTGCTTTTCCTTTATTGTTTTTCTTATGTTTTTGGCTTGATTCACCTTACCTCCCCCCTTTTTTAATTGAGAAGAATCCTTCCTAGGATTAAAGGTTTAGAGAATGAAGGGTCTAAATCACATAATCTTAGTGTTTTACTGTCGCATGAGCCAAGCATAGAAATTTGGGTTATATTCTAAAGGAGCATAGTTGTCCATGTCCAAAGGGTGTATGCCCACATGCATAATATAAGTGAGGACATCAAAGAAGAAGTTTCCAGAGTCCACTCGGCTAGCGATGTGCAGCTCTTCCTCGTTGAGGATGCAATCTAAATAAGGATGTCCCTTAATGTGTTCTTCCAAGGGTCACTTACGAATGGTAGTCAACATCCTATAGGAAGTTGGAGCTACGTATGTTGGGTCATATTCCAATGACTTGATTGAGCTTCACTGTCCAGCATTAGTCATGATTTGGCATCCTTTTAGTTCCCATTGCGATCGAAGAGTGTACCATTTTCGCAAGAAGGAGGATTTGCTGTCGGCAAGCTGTTGCAACCGTGGGATTTCTTGGTTTGTGGCCATGACTACGGTTTTGTTATGTGACATAATGAGACACTGTGTGGTTGCCTGTTCTTTGGATATCTCAATTGCAATTAACTCCTCAGCTACTTCGGGAGCCTTTACAAATACAAATTTTGACTCTTCCTAGGAGCAAGGGAGCATGTGTACTTCCATTGCTACAGGCTCTTCCAAGAGACATAGGTCTAGTTGATCGTAGCTTTTAGCTAGTGTCATGAAGGTAGCTGCCAAGCATCTTAGGAAAGCAACCAAGTCATCCCCCATATCGTCAGCTGGGTCTACAACCAAGGTTAGAATTGATCACCACTTATAAGAGGGTTTAAGGCCAGCACAGGTGGTTGAGGTTTGATGGTAATAGAGAGTTTAGTAGCTAATTGATTACTATTTGGTTTGCTCCTGAGGGTGTAGCTTGGCCTCATGTTTGATGGGTTTGGGTGTAGCTGTGGTTATCACACTACTAGTATTTTTGGAGATCTGAGGGGTACTATCAGTGCTAGAATTGGACAGTTTGTTAGTAGCAGGCTATAGTTTTGGGCGATAGATTGGTTTGGGCATCACTGATCTAGGTTTTGGAGGTTCTATGGATGTAGTAGCCCGATTCTCTTGTGGCATGAGTGTCTCTAGCTTAATGTTTCGTGTGGTCAAGTTTGAGGGTGGCATTTGAGTGGGGCTTTTGGTTGTGTTGGCTTTAGGTAGCCAAATCCAAGTGTTACCCTCATAGTATCCTTGCGCTTGCAACAAGGTCTTGGGGACCCATCGCAGCTTGACCGTACATCATTTTTTATAGTTTCATCTTGGCCTCCTAGGCTTCGAGTGTGGATCATTAGCCTTGCACGGCTCTGGGTTTTTGGTTCTAGGTGGCTGTCCTTGATGTTTAGGTACCCATTTGAGCTGGGGTTCATGGGCTTTAGCATTGGGTTCAACGATTTGTTGGCATTGAGGCTTGACGGATTGTGACAAGTTACAACCCCCTCCTTAGACTTGCCGGTGGGTTTCTCTACTGGTGGCTTCATGGACTTGAGAGGAGTCACGTCGCCCTTGCTGAAAGCTATAACTATGTTCACGTTGCCCATAGCTAGGTGGATACACTATGATTTGTAATCGACATGGCAACAAACTCACTTCTTAAAGGTTTTCCTAACAACGATTTTGTGACTACATCTTTAGTGTTAGGCAACACAAAGAAGATGATCGGCATGCTTTCAAACTCAATAGAAACTGTAACCTTGCACTTTCCCAAAGTGTGTATGATCAACCTCCTTATGGGGTGAGCTTAGCGTTAGTGGACTGTAACTGTGGTTTGCCAATTTGGGTCCAATGGTCATGAGTTAAGACATTAAGTTTAGCTCCCTCATCAATAAATGCATTGATGGTGCATTGTGCTTAGCAGTGACCATTATGCTTAGGTAAGCTGGTTCTACAGCTTCCTCATCCTCATCGTCTATCTCAGTGATAGTGGCTATTAGGGGATGCTAGCATTGGAGGCTCATGCAATGGGTGCATGGGAGGGAAGTACTTCTTTATGCGGCTGCCATTGAAGAAGCCTATGCTCTCACCTTCTAGGGATTCAAGTTCAACATTGCCATTTCGGCTGATGGTTCGAACTCTGAAAGGACCTAGCCCCCAAAACTTAATTTTTTGCTTATGTCCTTTCATTGAGTATAGTATACTAAGTCGCCCTATTCAAAGTTGCGCTACTTGACATGCTTGTCAAACCAGAGTTTGCATCTTTCCTTCTTGCATATTAGCACATGGGTGGGTAGAAGCCAGGTTTTTGATAAGCGTTTGAGCTCAATTAGGCATTCCATCCATGCCTCCTTCCCATCCCATCTCTCTTGAAGGGCTATCTTGAGGCTAAACACAAAGAACTCTAAGGGTAGAATTGCCTCTGTACGATAGGTCAACCTAAAGGGGGTATGTTCTACAGCCATCTTGTAAGTCGTGCGGTAGGCCCATAAGGCCACCATCAACTTGTTATCCCAATCACTGTGCGAAGCATAGATGACCTTGGTTAGGACATTTACCAAGATTTTATTTGTGGATTCAGTTTGGCCGTTTGCCTAAGAGTAATAAGGCAAATATTTTTTATGGATGATTAGAAAGGAGGATAGAAGGTGAGCTATCACTTCGTTGATGAAGTGTGTGCCTTGATCATTGACTAATTCGATGGGGCAACCGAATCGTGAGATCACTTGCTCCCATAGGAACTTGGTAGTGGTCCTAGCATCATTTTTTTCATAGCTCGTGCTTTTGCCCATTTCGTTAGATAGTCGGTGGCAACAATGATGCATTTGGCTTGTGAATATTGTGCCGTCGGACTAATGGGTCTGATGAAGTCAATTCCCCATTTCTCAAAGGGTTGTCATGTGATAATTGGGGTTAGCTCCATGTGATCCTTACAAATAGGGACCTTAGTTCATTAGCACTCATTAGCACTCATCACTATGCTTCAAAAATCATGATGCACCTCTCAGAACAGAGTAGGCCACCATAGCTAGGACTGCAGCACCTTGCAGACTATCGCGTTTCCGCTAAAGTGTCCTCCTACGATTCCAGTGTGTGTCTTTGTGAGTATGTCATGCATCACATGCTCGCACATGCATCTGCATAGTAACCCATCTTGCCCCAACCTGTATAGTTGGTCTGCTTTCAAGTGATAGGGTTGGATCTTCAGGATGAGCCACCTAAGTTGGGCCTTTTCTATTGGTCATTCTGGTAGTCCGTACTCAAGCACTTGAACTATGTCATCTGCCCAATATGGTGTCATGTCTTCTCTAAAAAAATCCCTTTCGTTGGACAAAGCTGAATACATGCGCGTTTGGCAGTTCATCTACAATGCCTTGCTCAGTGGATTCTCCTATGGAGATGCGAGACATATGGTCAGCCATGTAATGCTGCTTCCCTTTATGCACCACCACGGAGAAGTCAAACTCCAAAAGCATAAGTAGCCATCTAGCGATGCATCTTGTATCACAAGGTTTGTTAACCAGATGCAACAAGTCTTGATGGTCAATAAAGAAGGTAAAAGGCATAGCCAAAAGATAATGCCAAAATTTCTTTACAGCAAACACAATGGCCAAGCCCTCTCTCTCTATTGTTGAGTAATTTATTTCAGTCTCAGTGAGTTTCTTGCTAGCAAAGCTCACTAGGTAATCCAGGTTGTGTTCACTAGGTTGGCACAACACCGCTCCTATGGTAAATTTTGAAGCGTCAATGTGCACATGAAATGTGAATGCCCAATCTGGGGCTTGTAGAATTGGTGCCATGGTCAGAGCCTTTTTTACTTCCTCATATGTGCTTCAGTCCATTCGAATATGATCAACAGCTTGTATAGAGGTCTAGCAATCGATGCATAGTTCAACACAAACCATCGATAATACCCTGTATGGCCTAAGAAGCACTGAACACCCTTGTAATCAATTGGGGGTGGAAGGTCAACAATGACCGTGATCTTTGAGAAATCTGTGGCAATGCCATTCTTCAACACCACGTGTCCTAGGCTGCATCCATACTTCACCCGAAACTAGCACTTCAAGGGGTTCAATGAGAGACGATATAGACGATACCATTCAAAGACCATTGTCTAAGTGTTCCCTCCAAGTAGAGTGAGCAGATAAGTCATCCATGAAGACCTCTAACTCCTTCTTAAGAATGCCTTTGAATATTGTGCACATCAGTCATTGGAAGGTAGTTGGCGTGTTAGTCAACCCAAAAGGCATGACTATGTAGGCAAAGATGCCCCATTCAGTGGAAAATGTAGTTTTATGACTATCATTAGGATGCACTTGCACCTGATTGTATCCAGAGAATCTGTCCAGAAAATTGTAAGCCTCTTTGCTAGCCACTCTCTTGAGCATATGCTTGGTATATGGCAATGGATAGTTATCTCTTTTTGTAGTTGCATTTACCTTCTTGTAATTGACGAACACTCTAATCTTTTCATTCTTCTTCAATACGATGACTATGGGCGAAACCCAACCCGTTTGCTCAATTTTGTAGATGAATCTTGCTCTCATTAGCTTATCAATTTCTTTATTGATGATGTGGGCATGCTTTGGATTCATGGGATACGGTCACTGCTTGACCGGTGTTGCATTTGGTATCATGGGTATGTTGTGAGTCACCACACTACTTGAGTATACCCCTTTGAGCTCCTCTAGTGACCAAGAAAGGATGTCTATATACTCTCCTAAGAGAGCAGTGAGACTTGCTTCCTCTCCCTTAGTCAAGTCTTTGGCCATAAAGACAGGTCGGGGCGTCTCCCCTTCTCTAGCTAAATTGACCTCCTTGACCTTGGTGGGTCCTTCGAGTGGTTCACTTGCTTGCCCTTGTCATTTGGCTCCCACCAAGATCACTACCCTATCTCCTTTTTTGAATTTCGTGAATCGCTTTGGTAGGTCTTGTGGTTTTCGTTGCTCTTGTGCCTGCGTTTCCTTAGGCAACTTCCGTCGTTCCTCCCTTAACCATCGATGTCTTAGGTGGACGAGTAGGTCCCCCTAGGTGCATCTAGTCTTGGGAGGTTGAGGTATCTCAAGATCACTGAATTGACTTCCAACTCAAAATCAAACTTTCCCTCTTCACTAGAAGAGGGAGTCTCTCCTGGTGGTCGTAGCTCAGAAGGTGAATCCATTCTTAGCAATGGCATGTCACTTGGTTGGGTTAGGCCTGCTTGCTCATAGTCAAGTCTGCCTATGTGCTCCAACCAAGTTCAGTCTCGCCGGTCATAGTCCATGCACATGACTCCTCTCCCTTCCCTAATAAAGGCATTCTACTTGCGTGGTCTGGAGTCAACTTATATTTGTTTGATTACTCGTCCCCTAGTGTCGTATTCTATAGTATCTATTTCCCTTTCGCTCTCATCACTGAAGGAGTAGCAATCTTCATATTTGTCGTTTGTCCGATTGCTCTCCATTTCCCAAGTCTTGATATGTCTCTTCTAATTGGTTGGGGACTAGAGCCCAATTATACCTCAAGTTTAACTTGTGCACCTTGGACCATCTCCATTCAGGCTCATCCAAGAGATCTTGGAGTGGTTTGGAATTCTTTACTGAATTTCTAGCCAACTTGTCGATCAAATATCCTAAGATCTCTAGGAGCTCTTGCATATTGTGCAAGACTTGGAATGTAACAGGGTTGGGCTTTTCACGTAAGCTTCCAGCTATCATGTAGATTGGTGTTGAGGGTGTGTCCTTGGGCTTGCTAGTTGCCTTGATGGCTTGCTCATACTCCTCAGTGTCTGAAAATGGCAGGTCGATGATAGCAACAACATGCATCCAGTCTCACTTGTCCTCAGGGCATGGGATATACTTGGTTAAGGTTCCATAGGATCTCCTAATCTGTCCATTACCCTTTAGCATGGTGCATATGGCATCTAGGTCAACTGGCGTAGTCATCCAAGTGTCCATCTCTACTCTTATACCCTTTGTTTGATTGCCTAAGAAGATAAGACCGTTGCCCCAATCTTCTGTAACGACTCTCGCGTTGCGCATCTAGGGTCGGCCTAGCAGGATATCGTAGTCCACTCCCTTCATGACTATGATGCAATAGAGAATTGGATTTCTGCGATCTTCACTAGCCAATTTTTCAACACTATAAATGGTTTCACCTTCATTCCATTAGCTAGTGTGACGTTGAACCTAGCAGTCTCGATCGGTGGGTTACCCCAAGTTTGGAGTACCATATGGCTTAGCACACTCACTCCTGCCCTTGTGTCTACGATCCCCTTTCTTGTGACATCCCCCAAAGCTAAGACCCCAGCTGGACTACATGCATTTTTGTGCCTTCCCAAAAGGCATTGACGTGCAAGACATGGAGTGCAGCATTAGACTTAGTATTTGTGTTTCTGCATCATGCTAAAGCAGGTCTATGGCAACTGGCTCATTTGATTCTTCGACCCACTATTTCAGCTCTTGCCATAGCATTGGATGTTGCCTTAGATAAGCTTAGAGTCACAGGGGTGGTCACTAATGTATTAAGGAGGTTGCTAGCTGCTTGCCTGTCTCCTAACTCTACGGTTCTTGGCCAATGGACCTGATTGGCTTGATGGCTCATAGCACTTGGACTTCATCTAGGTGGCACTGCTTGTGGTGCCAACACGTCCCTTGATCTTGGTCGTGGGGAAGAGACTGGCATGGTTATGCTCGAGAGATCATCGATCCCATCTTCTAGTATGGACTTAGTGTTTTTTAGGTGCTCTTGGGCCTCCTTCACCCATTCCTTCACTTTCTCAATGGCTTTGAGTTGGCGCTTTGGTTGGGGTACTCCCCAACCTTAGCACTCCCCTTTTCAACCGTCTCTGGAGCCGTCGTCTCTACCTCTACGCCAATGACCTTCTTTCCAACAGACAATGTTGTGGCACTTTTGGTTTTGAGAGTGACCTTAGCATCTAGCCTTTTCCTCCTCCGTCTCTTTGACTATTCTTTCCAACTGAGGTTGTGTCAAGGTTGCTAGGCCCTGGCAATGATATGCCAGAGCCTACTTTGTCTACGCATGGGTCATGACATGCAATGGGATAGGTGTGGCCTCCCCATCGAGTGCATCGACACTAAACAACCCCAATGGAACCGATGGATCATTTGCCAAACTAGAGGATGGCTTCTGTCTAGGGCAATTGACAAAGAGATGAGTGATCCCACACTCAACGCATCTTAGGTCGATGGCCTTATCTCTATTTTCTTACTCCCTCTCAAGGTAGCACAAAGAAACGTGTCTTGGGTGGATCGCAAGTCCAACACATGATTGGCTCTTGGGTCTTCCCTCCTCGGCCTCTCCCTCTATCTAACACCATCACCGGTATGGGTCAGTAGTCTATAAGGACTATATTACTTTCTTCATCTTACGATACAAAAGGGTTTACATAAGGCTCATCAGTGTTTGGCTCCTCTACATAGTAGATTGGAGTATTGCTCGGTGGATGGGTTACATAGGGTCTCGGTGGTCTAGGGATGCGTGTAGGGTTGATCTCCATCCTAGGGATGGTAAGCTTAGTGTCATTAGGTGCTGGGAGGGCCAATGGGACTCCCCTTCCCAAGAATTTTGGTGGCTTGTTAGCAAGGTAGGGTTGACAATAGGGTTGTGGATATGGGAGTCTCCGAGGTAGTAGACAATGCATGGCATCATAACCGACCTACTGCAATTAGCGCAAGGTCGTCACCTAGGTCCTAACACTCGGCTGGCAGGTGGTTTCTACTGTAATGCACGCATTAGACATGTGGGCGAGTTGGTCATCTCATCATCTCCTATAGTTTAGTTATTTCCATCTTCATCTCTGCTAGCTCTTGTCTTGAGTCGGTGCCCTTCCCTTTACCTTGAGCGCTTGGGCCTGATCTCTCACTCGACGCTGAAGGTCCACTCGAATAGCTCCCTCGCCAGTGCGTCTCCCTGCAAGCTCGAGTTATCGGCCAAGGCTTTGTAGAACTCTTCACTTTGTATTCCGTTAATAAATATCGTGAATACAGCTCTTTTGATTGGTCTCTCACCTATAGGGATTCCCTTAAAGAGGCTCCTCACATGGGTCACGTAATCCCGAATGTCCTCTTTCTCTCTTTGCTTGACGTTCATGAGTCGTACTAGTAGGTTATCGGAGTACCCAAGTTCGGAAAATCTCTTAATGAAGAGATTTTTCAGGCAATTGAAATTGGCTCGCTTCGCAGCATCTAAACTTGTGTATCAAGTTCGGCCCTTGTCGCCTAAGCACAGTCTGAAAGCTTGGGAGCATTGAGTATGATCAGGGAGGCCGTTGGCCTCGCAGACCTACTCAAACTACTCCACAAAGCTGTATGGGTTGTTGGTTGCTTGGTATTTGTCTAGCTACTTTGCTACCACGAGGATTTTCAATTGGCTCTTAGACCCTTGGTCGACTCCCAATGCTGCCAGTAGCAATGTTGCCAATGCTATAATGCTTTGTTCTGATACGGTGTTATCTAGCAGTCGCTTTGTCAAAAGATTGCTTAGCGTGAGGTCTCCTTTTAGCGCTCTCTTGCCCTCTGTCTAATTTTTGCATGCTAGGGCTAGCACACTCTGGATCTCTCGCATTTCCATACTCTAGCGTAAAGTCCTAGTTTGTTGGTCCTGGTTATACACGGCTAAGCCTTGCAGGGCCTTGTGTGCTAGCTTCCTCTCCTCCTCAAGATCTGCTATGATGTCCTCTGCAAGTCTGTCATGGTGTTTTAGCTGAGTTTGGGCATCATATTCGCTCACTAGTTGCTGGATCACCTTAGGAAAGTTTCCTAGGTTAAGTTCCTTGTTGCTTCTATGGCCTGAGCTGCCCTCTTCCATGTCTAAGACTTCTTGTTATACCAAGTTGTCAATCAGGTTGATGAGTTCACGTAGATCCACTTTCCCAATAGTGTCAATCCTTGCTGTGTCTGGCTCTTTGATCGCGTTCTATGCGTGGTCCTACTTTTGGGGATTTGATTACCCGTCTATGTCTTGGTATCTTCTCTTGCTGGTGGGTTCCTTCAAGTTCTTATGTCTGGGTGAGTTCCTTGTTAATTACAACTAGTCCTCAACTTACCCTTACTCTATGCGTGTGCATTCTTTTCTGTTACTGTACGAAATTAGGCTTTTAGCTTTTCTCAAGTGTGTTTCGAGGGCTGAAAATTAGAGTGAGTGAGAAAACAAAGTGTCTAAGCAACCCTAGCACTCTCGTCATGGGTTTAGCCTGATAGGCTTGTATGCTCAATTTCTGGTCGTCCTCGCTAGTTCATAGGGTCCTCCACTATGCCCTCCGCTCAGTCAAGATTCGTTTGGGCTCTACGACTCTGCTTGATGTCCCTAATAGATTAGATCTCTAGATGGTCAACTAGTGTCGCCTCTACGTCTATGTCTCGTTGATTCCTTTGTTCCTTATGCCAAAAAGGCGTCTCAAGCATCTATATGGTCTTCAGGTGTTCGTACGGTTGGTGTCTAGGTGGGTCTGGTCCAAATTTTAAAAATTATGGAAAAAATCAAACTCGGTCCAACAGGTCCGAATTGCAAGGGCCAAGTAACTAACTCGGATGGCCGAGTGGCCAAGTGAAATTGGGCCGAGTTGGACTGGGCAAATAGTAGGAGTCTTGAGCGGGCCGAGGCCGAATATGGAATTCGAACGGGCCGAGTATGGCCAAAGGCCAAGTACCTAATCTGGCGGCCGAGTGGAAGACTTGGACAATGGGGGCGAAGTCTGGGTGGGCCGAGTGCTAAGTGTTCGAATGTGCCTGGGCCAAATAGGCCGAATGCGAATTGGTCCAAATGGCAAATTCGACTAGGCTAAATGTCAGCTTGCCCAAGTGGAAGACTTGGACGGTCTAGGTGGGTCGAGTGCTAAGTGTCCGAATGTGCTTGGGCCGAATGGACCAAGGTCCCAATGGCGAATTTGACCAAGCCGAATATCCCAGCTTGCCCGAGTGGGCCGAGTCAGGGTCGAGCCGTTGAATTTTCACGTGTCCGAGTAAGATGGTCAGAGTGGCCAAACACAAGAAGATCGAGGGCTGATTCTAGAACTCGGCCCAGAATCGCCGTCACTCGAACGCAGGCTGAACTCGGTGCATTTTTTCCAAAACAACGAAAATTTTGTCGAGCCGAGTAATTGTGGGCTTCACACTTGCTAAGCACTTCTAGATCCTACCTATGCATGAAGGAGAAGGTGTGGGTATACCTATAGAGGGCAACAAACTTGTCGACGGCACGATTTAAGCGGATCCACGCAATGGAGCTCTCTCTGTCTCTCTCTCTCTCTCTCTCTCTCTCTCAACCAGGGTTTCAAATGAGCTCTCCCTTGGCCTCTTGGCTATTAAACCCCTTCCACAAGGTTTTTGCCACTCCTACCCCCTCACTCGTTGACCTCAACCCCCTTAAGTACTCCTTCTTTCCGTTTATCCCTAATTTGTGCCCTGTTTGGCTTGTTTTACAATAACAAACCCTACATTTTTCCAATTGATCTCTTAATCTTAACATACTCTAAATGCAACAAGAATCAAAAGCAAAGTAGTGAATTGATTTCTCCTACTCTCCTACTCATCCAACCACCAAAACAACCCAAATACTTACTTTTTGTGAAGATTAAACACCCAAAACTTCTTACCTATCTCAAGCTCTGGTTTGGGGGATGAAACCCTTACTTCGATGCTCGATTTAAAGCGCGCAAGTGCTTAACCTTGAATCCGTTTGTCCTGACAATAGAACCAAAATTTTGAGGCTTCTCTCGCTCAACTGCCAAGACCCACGGACCACTTATTCCTTCAAGTGTTTCAAGAGAGCACTAGAGGCTAACTCTCACATAACTGACACACTATCCCTCTCTAAGAGTGTAGTGAGCTTACCTTGATGCTCAATTGAGTTGCTTCCTCTCTCAAGCACTCCAATAGCTCCACGATTCGTGATGCAAGCTCAAGCATCTTGAAGCCTCTTCTTCCAAGCTCCATCCTCCATAGCTATGCACGAGACAAGAGAAGAGAAGAGAAGAGAAGAAGAAGAGAGGAGATGGTGGAGGGCTTCACCTCCAAGATCCCTCACCCTCACACACTTAGTCCCTCACTCACTGGCACTCCGTCCCTCAAGCACTCACAAGCAAGCAAGCAAGAGAAAAGAAGGACAGAAGAAGAAGAGTCCACTTTGTCACACACCAAAGAATGAGCTCTCATTCACTTTTTGAACTTTATATACATGCCCTAAAATCCAATGGGCACCCATCTCCTTTTTTACATGACCGACCATTGTGGCAAGGTCATTTTTTCAATTGTTCTCTTATCTTCCAAGTTTCCTTTCTACCACCCATATACTTTTACAATTTGCATGTGAGAGCCTGGCACTCTTAAAATAAATTATGGTGTGCCTTATGCTCTTTTACAAGAGTATTGACTTGTGCTTTTTCTTGTGTGTCTTTCTCCTTGATTTAGGATGTTTTTGCACTTCTCGTGTTTCCATATTTTTCCACCTTGTTCATTTGAGGGTTAACACTAGTAGAGTATGCAAATAGAGAAAAAGAGCAAGAGTAATAGGAAGTAAGAATGAAGGTGAGAAGAAAGGTCTATCGCCATGAAAATGACTCTTAAACCCATTAAAATCTTAATATTTTAATTTCTTCTTCCAATAGGGCCTGCAAAATGATATCTCAAACTTCTTCCAATGGCATGCACAAACATGGAGAATGAGAATGCTAATGAGAGGAGGAAAAAAAGAAAAGAGTAAAAAAACAACAAAAAGACTATGTAGAACCTAGAGAGAACCCAAAAAAGTGAAAATATTAGAAGAGTTTTAGTCCAATAACAAAATATAATTAGTACTTCAAAAATGGGTATCTAGATTATAATCAAATGTCTTAGGAGATGTGGCATCACTGTCAAGGTCTTAGCCAAAATCTTTGGGAATGAAGTTATTAAACACGAAATAAAAGGAAGAGAGAGAAAAGAGAAAGCTACGATCGTTATTTAATGCTAATTTGTCCCTAAAATTAGAGAAAAATGAGCAATTAATAAGATGTCATTCTTCCCCTATTTTTATCTAGTTAGGATATGATTAAAACTTAATCCAAATACTTACATGGCTCTTTTGGCCTAAATATTGGCCCTAATCTTTAGCACAAACTATTGTCCCCTCTAAATGTATTGTAAGGTGATCCAAAGTGTATACCCAAGTTTACAAATTCTTTTTTAGGAAACCTAATTGTTGTTTTAAATCTTTTATGCTTTTATTGACTTGCAAAGTGTATAGCCAAGTTTAAGAATATTCTTTGAGGCAACCTAATTGTTGTTTAGAATATTCTTATACTTCATTCACTCTCAAAGCTAGTTCTCACACCATCAAATCATTTTCTCATTGGTTATTTTACAAGCTCTCTATATTGATAGAACACATCAACTTGATTTTTATATTTCCCAAGAGAAGGTAGACAAGCAGTTTAAACGTTTGTTGCTTTAAATAATTTTCACTAGATATAAGATTTTCTCTAAATATGAGTAATCCTTAACTTTGACTAGAAACCTAGAGAATTCTTGTTATCTATTTTGTTGCTAGTTTATATTGTTGCATGTAATGATTATATCTTTATAGACAATATTAGGCACTTGCCCCTAGATTCTCTTGGTGCTTTGCACCTAGATTGTCATGGTGCTTTGTACCAACTTTAGACCAAGTCTTCACACTGGTGTCGATATTTGTCGTGCACTTGCACTCATGATGTTTTAGAGATGAGACTAACCTTATGAACACACCTACACCTAAAGATATTTTAATGTGATGGAAGTTTAAGCACACACATGATATAGAAAATTAGGTGAAGGCATTAAATGAAAACTATGATCCTTAGGGGTTATCCATAATCATGCATTTTTTAATTCCATAATCATGCATGCTACTTGAAATGATAGATTTGGACATTGTAGACCTTGCTAAAAGTCTCACCAAAAAAATTAAATGATGGTGAAAGTGGAATAGGGTATCAATCATAGCATACCTTAGGCAATGATGAATTTTTGGAGGTAGAATCTCAATTGGCATATGAGAAGCTAGAATTTATGAGAAAAGGGTTCAAGATCTAGCTCCCTATTGAGTGGGCATGATAGCTAGTAGGCGCCTTGAGAAAGAGTTGATCTACGACAAGGAATCGATCACATAGCTGACCCTAGGTGGTGATGAATTGTTGGAGGTAGGGCCATAGTTGGCATAAGAAAAGCTAGCATTTGCAAGAAAATGGTTGGAGCTCTACCTCCCTGCAGAGTGGACATAGAAGTTGATAGGCCACTTTACACATACATACATAGACAGAGAAAATGCCCCTTCCTCCTTATGTATGGAAGACATGTGTGTGTGTGTGTGTGTGTGTGTGTGTGTGTGTGTGTGTGTGTGTGTGTGTGTGTGTGTGTGTGTGTGTGTGTGTGTGTGTGTGTGTGTGTGTGTGTGTGTGTGTGTGTGTGTGTGTGTGTGTGTGTGTGTGTGTGTGTGTGTGTGTGTGTGTGTGTGTGTGTGTGTGCCTTTTCTATAAAATGATCACATAATATAATAATAATGCATAAACTCATATAATATAATATAATATAATAAATGTGCACACCTACACATCCTAAACTCATTTTATATCATGTTAAATGCCATATAACATAAGATAAATGCATATATAATCTAACTACATATATTTTTTTAAAATGCACACATATAGCGTATAATGCTAAAACTCATGAGAGAGAAAAGAAATATATTTAATCTTCAAGAAATGAGAGAGACAAAACACATATGCGAGTACATAAGTTTTTGTAGAAATTACATTGGCACATTGGAAAAAATTTGAGCAAGGAGTAGAGAACATACAACAAATATGAGAAGAATAGAGATTGCTTTAATTTCAAACAAACTGAAATAAATATGGCTCTATCCACTTGTGTGCTTCCATTGTGAAGCTTAGATGGCGATCCAGATAGATGATAGGCAAACAACTTAAGGGTAGCTAAAAGAACTCTAATTAGGTGAAAGATAGATTAACGATGGCTTTAGAGGGGTCTTCCTTTTATAGCCTGGGAAGGTAGTCTAGTTAGCATGTCTGACCATATTATGAATCTTCCCTAGTCAACCAATGAATATTCTAGGGAATATTTCCTTTATCGTCGAGCCGAGAGCAGTGCAGGGACCCCTGTTAGGCAGCGAGTCACTGGCCACCTTGAGACCCCACAACTAGTGGTCACTTCCGTAGTCCCTGGACCCCAAAATAGGACCCCTAATAACTCCCACACCCCACAACTAGATGCATTGTGCCTCATGTTGCTATCAGCATAACTACTCTATCTAACCCAAAGGCTAGATCCACAAAGGTCACCTTTTTGTCATCCAATAACATAGACATCATCTGACATACAAGTTACTACCCACCCAATGTCTGTGCTCACAAATGGCTTCTCCTCATAATGGGGGCCTTACAACTTAGAGCACCATGGATCATTAGTGGCACCTTATGAGAGTGGGGCACTGAGCATATCTAACAATTCTAACATTTATAAAACAATAAATTAACATGAAACAATCAACCAATTATAAATACACATATACACATATGTGTGCACGTATATACACACACACATATACATTTATAAATACATACATAGACCACTTCACATACACAAATAGAGAAAATGCCCCTTCCTCCTTGGGTATGGAATATATATATATATATATATATATATATATATATATATATATATATATATATATATATATATATATATATATATATATATATATATATATATATATATATATATATATATAGAGAGAGAGAGAGAGAGAGAGAGAGAGAGAGAGATCTATTAAAGCATTTTCTATAAAATGATCATATAATATAATAATAATATATAAATCCATATAATATAATATAATAAATAAGCACACATACACATCCTAAACTCATTTTATATCATATTAAATGTCATATAATATAAGATAAATGCACATACTATAATCTAACTACATATTTTTTGTCACACACACACACACACACACACACACACACACACACACACACACACACACACACACACACACACATGCACGCACGCACGCATGCATGCACGCATGCACGCACACACACACACGCACACACGCACACACACAATGTACAACGTTAAAACTCATGAGAGAGAGAAAAAACGTATCTTTAGCCTTCAAGAAATGAGAGAGAGGAAACACATATATGAGCACATAAGTTTAACATTTATAAAACAATAAATTAACATGAAATAATCAATCAAGGATAAATATACACACACAGATGCATGTGTGCGAGT